>NC_084744.1:13728490-13765990 GCF_033978785.1 Entelurus aequoreus | reverse complement strand
TCAATAAAATACTTATTTAAATGTTTTTATTTTTTACTAAATGCGTTCGTTCTTTCAATTTTGACTGAACAAAAATGCGTATTTTAAAATGTAATACTATCTGATCATGCCATTTATATTATATACTGTATTGCAAAACTATTTTTGTAAGATAAAAACGTAAATATCTGCTCGTCCCTTTTATTTATGATTTTAAAGCAAGTTATACATAAAAAAAATCTTATCAAATGTATATGCATTTCGATTACTCTCATGCATAATGTGAATTTTTGTTTTGTTTTAAGTGGCCTTCTGAAAGCAGCCATTACTGTGGTGTGGCCCTCAATCAAAATGAGTTTGACACCCGTGGTCTAAACAGTCAGAAAAAGTTGAAACTTTGAAATGAAAAAGTCATATTCACTTTTTTTTTTTTTTTTTTTTAAGCCGGAATTTTATGTTAAAAAAATGTTTAATCAAAGTCAGAAAAAAGTTCAAAATTTTAAAAAGTTTGAATTTAAAAATAATAAAATTCCACATTTAAAAAAAAAAAATCATGTCATGACAAAAAACGATGACCATATTAATAAAAAAAAAAAATTTTACTAGCAAAAAAAAATAGTAAAAACTGTTATTAAAAAAAAGAATAATGTTATGAAAATCAAGTGTATTTAGCAAATTGTATTGTCATTTTTCATGCCCTTTCCTCCGACTGGAGAAAAGAAAACCCACTAATTATGATTTGGTTACAATGCCCATCCCTAGTTTTCGACATAGCAAGAACTTCAGAGAACATTCGCTTCTCCCCCCCCCCCCCCCCCCCCCCCCCGGCCCCACAAACAGGTCATAACTTCCTGTCAGGTGCGCGGGGGCTTACAGGTGAACAGGTCCAAAGTGTTTGGAGGTGCTGAGACTTGGGCTCAGACGACAGGCCACAGGTGTGCTGCAGTGTTTGGGGAGTCAATAAATCATCTTTGCACACATTGTCATCATAAATGTCGCTTGGAAATCTCAGAGTGGCTCATTCTTTGCGGTTGTGTAGGTCCAAACTTAACAGCCCCTGGGCCAGAGTAAGGCTTTGGATTGGTGATCATGTTCTTAAAAAAAAAAATTTAAAAATCAAAAAGACAAAATAAATATTTCATATATATTTCTATATATAACGATGGGGGGTGTTTAACCAACCTGTTTTTGTTTGTTTTTGCTGAGGTAGGTTTTTTTTTTTTTAAATTTGTTTTTTATCATTTATAGAAATTCACACATTTGGAAAACCAAATGCATACACATCCGCGATAAATAAATAAATATTTTTGTATGCATTCTTTTTTTTGTTTTTTTGCCATGCTTGTGCATGTGTTCTCCAGGTGTGGTTTTGTGTCTCGATGGTTCTATGGTGAACATTCGCAGTCCTGCATGAACACATCAGTTCACGAGTTACCAACAAGTCCTGTTTTAGGTCATCAGCAGCAGCGCCCAAAGGCTCCTCAAAGGAACATGTGGGGCAAAGGTCAAGTGTCTGTGTTGCTATGGTGACGACTGCAGTCCCTGTGACCTCTCGGAGACGACAGCTGGGGGGGAGTAGGGGTGGGGGGGGGGGTCAGAGGACGTCGGCTGCAGTGTGCGGTCCAGCTGTTGCCGAGGCGACATCGTCACTTGGCTGCGGCGGCCCAACCCAACGACCAGGAGGAGAGTCAAGGAAGAAAAGGGGGCGGAGTCAGTGCCCTTCATTCTGGAAGACAAAGAAGACAAATGTATTATTGTGATGATCAATGGCATAATTCATAATCGGGCAATGGTATTCCTCTCCAGTATTGTAGGTGGCAGTAATGTGTATTACAAAGTTTGGGACAACTTCCAAACACAGCAACAACTTACTTTACACTTGACCTTTTTGAGCCATAGACAACATATGCAAATATCTAATAAGGTGGGGAAATATATAGAATGTTTAATTAGATTATACAAAACATATAATTCTTGTTTAAAATTAGAATACATAATACATTAAAAGATGTTTAGAACATGTGGAATTTATTTGTCAAAAATATGCAAAAATAAAACTGATGCACTATATTGCCAAAAGTATTTGGCCCCCCATCCAAATGATGACAATCAGGTGTCCTAATCACTTGGCCCGGCCACAGGTGTATAAAATCAAGCACTTAGGCACGGAGACTGTTTCTACAAACATTTGTGAAAGAATAGGCCGCTCTCAGGAGCGCAGTGATTTCCAGCGTGGAACTGTCATAGGATGCCACCGGTGCAACAAATAAAGTGAAATTTGGTGGAGGAGGAATTATGGTGTGGGGTTGTTTTTTTTTAGGAGTTGGGCTTGGCCCCTTAGTTCCAGTGAAATGATCTTTGAATGCTCCAGGATACCAAAACATTTTGGACAATTCCATGTTCCCAACCTTGTGGGAACAGTTTGGAGCGGGCCCCTTCCTCTTCCAACATGACTGTGCTCTAATGCAACATTTACTTTTTTAATGTTTTGGAAGCATATTGAATTAGTCTGCTCTAGAATTGTAAAAAATTAAATAAAAGTGTCTGATAACAGTTATTTGCAGTAAAACAGGTTTTGCAGGTACTTGCCTTTGACTATTATGCAATTGTGACTTTTTAATGTTATGGGAGCACAGTGACTTCTACTGGTATACATTTGTAGACATGAAATAATAAAAAAAGGAACATGTTTCTCTACACATCTTAAAATAAAAATGTCTGATAGCAGTTAATGGCAGTAAAACTGTTTTTAAATCACTGAACTGTGCTGAAATGTACTCTTAAAGCATAGTCCATAAAGAAATGGATGACAGAGTCTGGTGTGGATGAACTTGACTGGCCTGCACAGAGTCCTGACCTGAACCCGATAGAACACCTTTGGGATGAATTAGAACGGAGACTGAGAGCCAGGCCTTCTCGACCAACATCAGTGTGTGACCTCACCAATGCACTTTTTGGAAGAATGGTCGAAAATTCCTATAAACACACTCCGCAACCTTGTGGACAGCCTTCCCAGAAGAGTTGAAAAAGGCTGACCGACATCATATTTAACCCTATAGGTTAGGAATGGGATGGCACTTCAAGTTCATATGTGAGTCAAGGCAGGTGGCAATATTATGTACAAAAAACAAAAAAGCTACATGCAACTATGAAATATATTAACCGTAATAATTAAATATTAGATAAAAATCTAATAACAAAAAACTTGAGAAAAATACCGACCAACTAGAAATAATGTATGGAAATAAATTATGGAAAACATTTTTTGGAGAGGTTTATATAATAAAACATAATATATACTAACCAAGCTTAATAAAAAAAAATTAAAAAAATAAAAGTATGTAAAAAAAAAAAAAACTCACAATAAACAATAAGATCTTCTCAAAAATTGAAACAAAAAAAGTAAAAAAACAATTTTATAATGTAGCAATATAATTATTATTTTTTTTATATGAAAATCACATAATAAGAAATTATATAAGCCTTAAGACTTTAGTGAGCAGCACTTGTTGGGTCCTGGCTTGTCCACCCATAATACAAACTAATAAAATAGGTCACCTGAAGGTAAGATGCTATTCACATTATGGATGTCCCGATCCGATATTTGGATCGGATCATCCGCCAATATTTGCCAAAAAATGCGTATCGGCAAGGCATGGGAAAATGCCAATCCAGATCCAGTTTTTTAAAAAATTCCG
This sequence comes from Entelurus aequoreus, assembly GCF_033978785.1. NCBI lineage: Eukaryota > Metazoa > Chordata > Actinopteri > Syngnathiformes > Syngnathidae > Entelurus > Entelurus aequoreus. The sequence goes on along the minus strand of NC_084744.1, from coordinate 13,762,313 downwards.
GTCTGTGTTTTCCAACGCACCGATTTAAATAATACATTCCACTTTTCTGCTGCTCCCTAATTTCCGTTGCGCATTTTGCAGCACACCTTCAACACATCCACAGGTCTGTGTCCAAACCGTTAAGACGGCCATGTGAATTCAAAGTTACCGATAAAAATGTCAGCTGTCTCTGTGCGATACAGAAAATGACTATATGGTGATATCGCAGTATACGTTCTCACGCAGTTGCTTTTAGCTGCTGGCATTACACGACAGGCTACTCCCACTCCTTCTTGTGTCTGCTTCTCACAGACAGCAAGCGCACCTTCTTACACACGTCACATACTGTCACGTCATACGTCACATACGTATACACCCTCCCTGCAGAGAAGTAGCAGCATGGCTAACGTTAGCTGTGATGCTAGCGTAGCCGTGTGAGCGGTAATAATGAAGGAAGAATTAATTAATTCCCAAGAAAAACAGCAGGGGGTCCATCGTCTGGCGGTGGTTTGGCTTCAAGTGGGAATATGTCGAACAGACAACCGTAATTTGTCAAGTGTGGGGCAAAAGCGTTGCTATAAAAAGTAGCATTACTGCTAATGTGTAGCATCATTTGAAAAGTCCCCTGCTAGAAAATGAAGAGTGTTTGAAACTCTGCACGTCAACATCTCCATTGTGTATTATTCAAACTCACCTAATTCAGCTGGCTAGTTGTTATCAAGAGTACTAAAACCCTTTTCAACATGAATCTGACAACTAAGTAGGCTAATTAACTTTAAACTTTAATACATGCTCGGCCAGTATCGGTTTAGGATCGGAAGTGCAAAAACATCGGTATCGGATCGGGAGTGCAAAAACCTGGATCGGGACATCCCTAATTCACATTATCCCAAGTGTATCATCAACACAATTTTGAAGTAGGCTAAAATTATTACATATTGTTGCTTTAATGTAAACAAGAGAATGATGTCAAATTGTTAAGTGTCCGTGTTATTAATTTTGTGTAAAATGCAGATTACACTTATTTATTCTCATTCATAGCTCTCTGCCACAGTGTCGCTTTCTGTCCCAGTGGAAAACAGTGCTGACCTTTGCCCCCGTGCACTTGTTTGCGAGCTTTCATTTGCATGCAGCCATCAAACAGGAAGTCCCGGCCGACAACACACACAATCACAGCAGCTCAGCCCGCCGCATTTCTTCCCCCGGAGGCGAACAAGAGCTGTTTTCACAAAGCTGGATGTGATCGTCATTCTCTAAAACAAACCTTTCATTCAGTCCTGGCTGACCCCCGCCTCCCCACAACGCTCCTACTATAAACACACACTTTGTTCTCGGCCGTTGGCATCATAAATTGCAAAAAGTGAGAGGATCGTGTCATAATGAAATAGAATTTGGAAGAAAATGTACACTTAGTCAGTGTTTGGGTTCACTGGAGGGCAAAAAAAAAAAAAAAGAGAAGGGTGGAAAAACCACAGTAACAGAATCAACCTGACTGAGAGGAGCGGGAATGCAGTGAGGTCATGGGACCGACGGCCCATAACAATCTGTTCGTACGCATGTGTGTGTGTGTGTGTGTGTGTCAGGGCTGGTCCAGACAGTAGCCTGTCGAGGCAAACACTCTGGTGAGAATGACTGAGATCTGCCGGGAAAATGAATCACTTGACAGTTTAAGATTAATAAAGCAGTGTGGTGAGGAGACGATAAATAAATGTCATCATGTCTCCAAACACACACGTGGTGGTCAGAGAGCAGGGATGGGAGTCAAAGGGGCGTTGGTGAAAGAAAGCGGTACATCAAGGAGTGAACCCAATGGCTCCTACACCCCTCCTCCCTTTTTCTTTTTTGGGAGGGGCGGGGGGTACATGAACACACCTCTTTGGCCCCCCATCCTCCTCCCACTAACCCTCACTCACTCGGTTCATTATTTATTTAACTCTAGCAGGCTAAATTTAGCCTGGCTCCATTCAAAGGGGGCTAGTGGGGGCAATATTAGCAGCCTGGTCTCTTCCGACGTAAACATGCCCACCCTTCGCTCTTCTAGCTTTTTCTATCTGAACTTTTCACGTGTTTTCATATTCCCTTTTGAAACATTGATTCTGTACAGTTGTGTCATTTACCAGCCAATGAAAACCTTGTATCTCCCCCTCTGTGATTTGTACTTTTTAACACAACTACCCTTCTACATGTTCTTTTAAAGGAGTACATTTTTTTCCTCCCAAAATACAAATAAAGAATACATTTAGTAAGGAAAGTTACAGTACTTTATTGATACATATTATTTCCAGGCTTTCGAGGGCCAAACAAAATGAAGTGGCGGGCCACATCTGGCCCCCGGACTTTGAGTTTGACACCTGTGCTCTAATGCAACTTTTACTTTTTTAATGTTATGGAAGCATGTTGAATTATTCTGCTCTACAATTGTAAAAATGAAATAAAAGTGTCTGATAACAGTTATTTGCAGTAAAACAGGTTTTGCAGGTACTCTTATAGGTTGCCTTTGACTATTATGCAAATCTGACTTTCTAATGTTATGGAAGCACGGTGACTTCTACTGGTATACATTTGTAGACACACAATAAAAAAGGAACATGTTTCTCTACACATCTTAAAATAAAAATGCCTGATAGCAGTTATTGGCAGTAAAACAGTTTTAAATCACTGAACTGTGCTGAAAAGTACTCTTAAAGGTTATTATTAAATTATGCATGTTGACTTCTGATGCAATGCTATGGGTTTGTAAGAGTTGAACAGGCTTCTCTACACATCTAGAAATAAGGTTGTCTAATAACAGTTGCTTGAGGTCTCACAGGTGATAGACCAACACTCTCTCAAAACGAGTCATTTTCGTTCGTTCTTTTCTAAATTTGCGATTAATAAAGAAATTATTAAATTTTATTGTGTTGGTTTTCTGCAGATTATATCTACAGCTCTGATTTGTATTAATTTGCTTTGATTAATCGTTTAATGAGTGTAACTAATAATTGGTCAAGATCCAGGCTGGATGGAGTGCCAAGAACTTGAAATATACAAACGTAGTTGTGTTTTGATAGTGACAATAATGATAATTGTTGATATAATGTCGTAGTCGTACTTCTTTCCACTGAATCAACCAACTACTAGTAGCCCTACAGAAATTTTCCAATTTCAAGTTTGTATATTCAGACTCCATAATGCTGTTGACATGTAACCAAACAACCTCCAAAGGTAAAAATGTCAAGAGTGACGTAAGGTTTTTCTCTCCGAGAGATGAGCAGGCTGGGATATGTTGTGTTTACATTCCAGCCTCCCGCTGGCTGGATAGCTCCTCCTCTATCGCAGAGCCACTCCACTACACAAACACCGGCGACTGCCTCGTGACCTCTGACCTCCCACATCTTTGCTCTGCCACAACAAAAACAAAGCCCTGATAGCTGTGCTCAACCTTGGACTAAACAACAGAATGCAACATCGGTTTTGAACAAAGACATGCACCTGGGGATAGGTTGATTGGCAACACTAAATTGGCTCTAGTGTGTGAATGTGAGTGTGAATGTTGTCTGTCTATCTGTGTTGGCCCGGCGATGAAGTGGCGACTTGTCCAGGGTGTACCCCGCCTTCCGCCCGATTGTAGCTGAGATTGGCTCCAGCGCCCCCGAAGGGAATAAGCGGTAGAAAAATGGATGGATGGATAGTTGTTGAAGACAACTATTAGTTAAATAAAAAAGTATCTTCCAAAAGTGAGTACACATCCACATTTCAGCATATCTTCGAGGGTGATACTACAGAAAGTACACTTGGACATGCTTTAGAGTAGCCAGTGTACAACTTGTTTAGTAGTATAGGTCTGGAGGAGACATACTTTCATCTTCCTCAGCAAAGCACTTGGAGCCATCTTAGAGGTGTGATGAAGCTACTTTTCATTATTTTGCCTCACAATGTCACAGTTGAACCAGAGCTCTTAATTGCTGGCAGTACTCATGTAGTTCCAAACCATGACACTATCATTACCATGTTAGAGAATTATCTGCCAGCTATTTAGACAACAACAGCTGTGCGTACTTCATAGCCTCAATGCTCATTATTGGAAAAATAGCTGAAATAAAGATTTTTCTGCTTGCCATTACCTTAATGACTTTCTTTCCTTAATAAAATGCACATCAACAACGTTGAAATTATACATGTGGGCATTAAAAAAATATTACAAAAATAAAGAATCTCCTTCACAGTTTACACACACACACAGGCACCCCCGCTCTCATGTGCGCTCTATTACAGCAGCCGTGCGGAAACTATGTCTGCGTATTTAAAGGGGAACTGCACTTTTTTTTAGAATTTTGCCTATCGTTCACAATCATTATGAGAGACATGACGAAGGACGCATTCTAACTTGTAAATAAAAGTAAATAAAAGTCCACTTACAGCGGAGCCAATCTATTCCTCCCATAAAACCCAATCAATAACCATCCAAAAAGCAGCAACAGTACTCCATTTATATTTCCTGACTTGAATATTACCCAAATATTTGTGATATTGTTATTATAAGCGCTAACACAGACAAACTATTAACAGAGGCGCCGTGATCCCTAGCTTGTGTGCCTATATTGAGTGGTAAGCTGCTTCCTCGCTTCCTTGCTTGTGGAAGTTTATTGTAGATCATAAATAATGCCTCTCAGGTGGATAGAAGGATGAAGGCATATTCCAACAAGTTGGTACACTTTGACAGCCAATTTAGACCCAGAAATGGCGAGAACGAAAAGAAAAGACGCTTGGTTTGTAAGAGTTCACTTCCTGTTTAAAACACCTCCGTCTGTGTCAACTTGACACTATGGAGTATAGATCGATCACTTTGTGCCAAGACACAGCACGGCACAGCTTGTATGTTCAATGTGAATATCCTAGTTGTTTAGTGTTCAAACAGGTTCAAATTGGGGTATAACGTTTCTTAATGGGGAAAGACAATAATGTCTCTTGTGTTTATGTTAGCATTTACGCTAGCTAGCAAGCCAATGCTAGTCGGTCCACAAGTTTATTAAAGTGTGGTTATCAATTGTGTTTTCAGGATAATTTTGATTTAATACGGTAACACTAACCGTTGGGAGTTTTACCGCCGTTTTCAATATTACCGTTGATCGTTCTTACTGACTACTCTTAAAGGCCTACTGAAACCCACTACTACCGACCACGCAGTCTGATAGTTTATATATCAATGATGAAATCTTAACATTATATCACATGCCAATACGGCCGGGTTAACTTATAAAGTGACATTTTAAATTTGCCGCTAAACTTCCGGTTCGAAACGCCTCTGAGGATGACGTATGCGCGTGACGTAGCCCGGCGAACACGGATATGCCTTCCACATTGAAGCCAATACGAAAAAGCTCTGTTTTCATTTCATAATTCCACAGTATTCTGGACATCTGTGTTCGTGAATCTGTTGCAATCATGTTCATTGCATTATGGAGAAGGAAGCTGAGCAAGCAAAGAAGAAAGTTGTCGGTGCGAAATGGACGTATTTTTCGAACGTAGTCAGCAACAACAGTACACAGCCGGCGCTTCTTTGTTTACATTCCCGGAAGATGCAGTCAAGATGGAAGAACTCGGATAACAGAGACTCTAACCAGGAGGACTTTTGACTTCGATAAACAGACGCCTGTAGAGAACTGGGACAACACAGACTCTTACCAGGATTACTTTGATTTGGATGACAAAGACGCAGACGTGCTACTGTGAGTATGCAGCTTTGGCTTCTAAACATTTGATCGCTTGACCGTATGTGCGCAACTTTTTTTTGCGTATGTACGTAACTTTTTTCAAATATATAAGCTTTATGAACCTTGGGTTAGGTGAACGGTCTTTTGGGCTGAGTGATTGTGTGTGTTGATCAGGTGTTTGAATTGTATTGGCGTGTTCTATGGAGCTAGGAGCTAGCATAGGAGCTAGCATAACAAACACGCAGGTGTTTTTATGCAGGATTAATTTGTGGCATATTAAATATAAGCCTGGTTGTGTTGTGGCTAATAGAGTATATATATGTCTTGTGTTTATTTACTGTTGTAGTCATTCCCAGCTGAATATCAGGTCACCCCCGGCTCTCACAGCATCTTCCCTATCTGAATAGCTTCAACTCCCCACTAGTCCTTCACTTGCACTTTACTCATCCACAAATCTTTCATCCTCGCTCAAATTAATGGGGAAATTGTCGCTTTCTCGGTCCGAATCTCTCTCACTTCATGCGGCCATCATTGTAAACAATAGGGAACTTTGCGTATATGTTCAACTGACTACGTCACGCTACTTCCGGTAGGTGCAAGCCTTTTTTTAATCAGATACCAAAAGTTGCAATCTTTATCGTCGTTGTTCTATACTAAATCCTTTCAGCAAAAATATGGCAATATCGCCAAATGATCAAGTATGACACATAGAATAGATCTGCTATCCCCGTTTAAATTAAAAAAATTCATTTCAGTAAGCCTTTAATGGGGAAAGACAATAATGTCTCTTGTGTTTATGTTAGCATTTACGCTAGCTAGCAAGCCAATGCTAGTCGGTCCACAAGTTTATTAAAGTGTGGTTATCAATTGTGTTTTCAGGATAATTTTGATAAAATACGGTAACACTAACCGTTGGGAGTTTTACCGCCGTTTTCAATATTACCGTTGATCGTTCCTACTGACTACTCTTAAGTACGTATATCCAAGTTTACTTTCTGTAGTACTCTCCCTCAAAGATATATGCAGAAATGTGAGTGGGGTGCTTAATTTTGTAAGCATATACCTGTTAAATTAACTAATTAGTAAAGGTGATTTCCCCTATGACAAGAAAAACAAAGTACACACCTTTATCTCAAGAATGCTTGGCATTTCTGTTGTTTTATTGCGTAATTTTAAAAAATACCTTTGACTACCAGATTCTCGACTAACTACAAGAAGTACAATGGTTTCATTCCAGCAACAAGCACACATTTTCTTTCCTTAAAATAAATAGGGAAAATTAACGGGTATTTATTAGATGTTTTGGCATTTTTACAGTATTTTTTTACCATTTAAATAATATTTCAAAAATGTGAAGAAGAAAAAAATCGGCAAATATATGAATAATTTTACCTGTAGTCCATTATGGACTAATATATTTAATTTGACCATGTGGTTAGGTTTAGGTCAAAGTTCACCCTCAAGAGGCCACAGCACGCACAGCTCTAGACAAACCAAGCCGCTCTACAATGTTTAATCCCACAAAGTGAATGTAAGCCTTCTTACCTGCGAGCTAAATTGGGAAGAGGGTTGACTTTGTTTCCTATCTGCGAACAGAACATCCCGCCCTAGAGTACTGTACTCTTAAGAGTTATGTATCATGCTGCCTGTAGGGGAAGAGGGACAGGTGAGGGGGGAAAAAAGAAGCAAAGTGTTCCCTTCGCCTATGGTGTGACATTAAAATAGCGATGCTAAGGCCTTGTTTGGAGAAGCCATGAGTATGTATACTATATATTATTGCTCACACTACTTCTATATGGTTAGCTTAAGTTGCTACATGGATCACTGCATACAGGAAGCCCAACAACAACAAGAAAATGTGCAACGATGCCAAATATAGCATGTGTGTGTCAATGAAGAAGGAGTAGGAGGAGGGGCAGGCTTGGTTGCATCACATGATTTCTGCAAAACAGAAAGCGATGCCTGGAGAGAGAAGAGGCGGGGAATCGGGGGGAGGGAAGATGCAAAAATAAAAACGGGGGGAGGGGTTTCTTGAACACACACCTCCCTCTGCGCGCGCGCACACACACCACCTTCTCCCTGTTGTTGTGGCAGATGGTGGCCGGTCATTAGCGTATTGTCACTCTCCTCCTAAAAGAGCCAGATAACCAGTGAGTGCTGCTTGGCGGGGCAGGTGCAAATACTCCTGACTGAACCCCCCTTCACACACAACCCGCTCTCGACCATCTGCTGGCGGCTGCGCATATGCAGACAGGAAGACGCACCGACAAAATGGAACGGTGTGTGTGTGTGTGTATGTGTATTGGGTTGCTATATTCGGCAAGGCATGGAGAGAGTGAGTCAGATTCTCCCCTAAATGCAACCATGCATTCTGTTACAACGGAGAGTTTGGGGGTGGTTGAGGAAAAGGTTGTCGAACCCAGAATTTTGTACGCTCCATAGGGTATAATTTTGTGAAAAATGGCTTCATTTCTCAAAGCCTCGCCTGCTGCAGTTCAAAGTTCACATTCTCGGTGAGGTCAGGATGCGGGCCTTTAAGAGTAGAACAGTCAAGTCAAAGCACCAAAACAACCAACCAATTAACCCCACTGTCTAAAATACATGTTTATTTGTATTACCATAACATTGACGCAAGGTTGTTTTTTTTATTGGCCCTAAAAATAAAAGGAGCAAAAGGGCCTAAATGTAATGATAAAAAGTAAAAATGTTACTTCTTATAACACTAATAATGATACTCTTTGCCAGCTATAACACATAGCTCACACTGACAGGCAGGCTGTTTTTTTATTTGCTAATAAATCACTGTGATAATCAATAAAACATACTGCAACATTTTTAAATCAACAACCCAATAAAAATTAACCCACCATGACCCTGAGTTTGTAGACCCCCCCCCCCCCGCCCCCCCAATAAATAAAGCCACTACTACACTACACACCGCAACAAGAAACTCCATCTACAGCAAGCAATATATAGAATGCACTCCCACTTATTCTCATGTTGAATTCTAGAGAGGCAACTGCCTCCCCTTCCCCTTCCTCACCCCTAAGCCCAACCCCTCTCCGCACCCCCCACCACAGGGTGACTGCAAAAGCCAAATGAGGACATAGGGTTTAAGTTCCTACTGTTTCAAACTGGGAAACTGTGAAGGGAATGTAAACTATTGGACCGGGGGAGGCGATAGCGAGAAATAAAGACGCTTAATCTCTTCCCTAAGAAGTGGTAGAAGCAGCAGTAGTAGTACTAGTACTACTACTACTACTACTACTACTACTAGTAGTAGTAAACAGCTTCCAACAACCGTAACTTACAAAAAAAATAAATATCTACATATATTTATACAGTATCTATTTTTTTTAAACCTTTATTTAACCAGGAAAATATACCTCTTTTTCAAGGGAGTCTTGACCAAATATTGGTCAAGACTCAAATTATTGATTGATTCAACAGAGATTGATTTTTTTGCAACCTATATGGAATAAAAATACATATGTCCAAAAACTGATTGACAATCAATTAATACAAATTTTAAAACGTTAAGCACTTACAAATGTTTACTCTTACAGTCAGAAACCTAATAAAAACGGATCGGGGACATACTTTGGGTTCTCATTTTGGGAACCCTTGCTCTAAAGCCTGGAATATACTCTTGCGTCATGTAGGTCAGTGGTCCCCAACCACCGGTACCAATCGGTCCGTGGACCAATTGGTACCGGGCCGCGGCCGCACAAGAAATTTTAAATGTTTTCTTTTTTTTTTTTAAATAAATCAACATAAAAAACACAATATATACATTATATATATATATATATATTTTTTTTATACATTATATATCAATATAAATCAATACAGTCTGCAGGGATACAGTCCGTAAGCACACATGATTGTATTTCTTTAAGACAAAAAAATATATATATTTTTTTTTTTTTACTAGCTCCCCCCCCCCCGGTCCGTGGGACAAATTTTCAAGCATTGACCGGTTCGCAAGTACAAAAAGGTTGGGGACCACTGATGTAGGTTGTAGCGCCTTTTTTTATTTATAGTTCATCCTTGTAATTCTCGCCCAAAACACTAAGGGGCAGTGTGTCCAGAAGGAGCACCTGTAGCTTTCCTTGACGAGATACTGTATTTTTTCATGTGAAGAGTGACGATAGACGACAACCACAACATCGACATTTTCGTCTACACTGGAACTAATCATTCAGAATCATCAGTTTACTTTTAATGGGCGTTTTACTTATAAACTAGAGGAAAACACCATCGTGAAGATGGACTGTGCAACTTCTGAATGAGTCGCGGCAGAGGATGCTATTCAGCCGTTCGGGACATGGGACAAGAGAGAGCTATCATGCAAAACTGTTAAATAACTATTGTAAGTTAACGACATGCTTGTGTTTATCTGTATTGACCTGTTCAGCGTTAACATATACCGTGCCTGAAAGATTATTGACGGAGAATGAGAAGTGCTGTGTGTGGGGGAAAAAATAAGTGGGGTGTCAGATTTGAACCTGTGTTAGCACAAGATTGGCAATAAAAGTTAAAAAGAGAGTTGTACTTTGCGACTTCTTCTGGACGCAACAACAACACAATAGGATGAAAAACGATTAGTTTTCATGCAAATGTTTAATCACTCGTTTTATTTCATACAATAATGTTTGCATTTTAAGCACAAAGTCTGCTCGCCTGTGTTCAGTGACCCTCCTTGCCGGCAACGCTAACTTGGGATTTTTGGGAGGTGCACGAAGGCAGAAGGAGGGGACAAGACGGCGTTACGTGACACGAGAGTATACACCAGGCTTAAGTTTGTTTACGTAAAAGCGACCTAATAGGTTATCAAGTTGTATAAACCAGGAGGGTCCAAGCTTTTCCCACTGAAGGCAGCACACTGAAAAATTAAAGGATGTGGGGGCCATTTTGATGTTTTCATTTTCAATAGACATATGTCGATCTGTCAGAGCGCTGTAGCAGTCAATGTAAGCGACGTGCCTACGTGGCTGCCATCTTAGTTGAGGCCAATTTACCATTAAGGCAATGCAATACAATGTGTTGTATATTGAAAATTAATCATAACTTGCTCTTTTCCTTAACTAATCTTCATGGAAAACATAGAAACATGTTCTATAATTCCACAATATTTAATTTGAAAAAACTTATCTACAAAAATATTACTGTGTTTCTTTGTCTCAACCGTACGGCATATTTTGCAACCATGTGCAGCAATGTTCCTGCATTCTTGTTGTATTTGTTTTCGTGTCATCTACAACAATGGAATAAAAATAGTTTTTAATCATATTTATTTTTTATATTGTATCTGTATTGGTTTTCTATTCATTTATTCTTTGTTTTTATTCAGTCATTGGTGTAGCATAATATTGTTTTTAATATTGTTTTTAACATGGCTGTGCAGCACTTTGGAAACATTCTTGTTGTGTAAATGTGCTATATAAATAAAGTGGATTGGATTGGATTGATGGAATACTCTGTTGGCACTTTTGCCCGACTAACTTAGGCTCGCCGTAGGCTGAAAGCTAAAAGGGAAGTGACGTATCTAGTTAAAGCTATGTTCTAAACCAGTGTTTCTTAACCATTGTTGGGCCGCCAAATAATAACTGTTTCTCAGCTGCGGTTCGTATGGACAGCAGCGGTGCTCAGTTGTAATACACTTTTGCGCCACTTGTGACAGTAATGTCAATCTCAAACAAACAGAAGAAGTCTGTGAGTCATAGAGACGTTTCCTAAGTGCAAAAATTATGACAAAAGTGGTGAAGCTGTATTTTCATTTGCACTTTAATTTTATTGACAGTTTATTTAAGAAACAGATATATTATTAATATTTATTATTTAGTTTGAATTTATTCATATTAGCACTGCGCAATTGTATGTACATTTATTTTCCATCATTGTTTATGAGTCCCTTCTTTTGCAGTAAATTTGATTAGTATACATTTTTGTAATTAGCATGACATAAGCCTTGATAATAATCTTGATTAATGATTAACAGATGCTTTTATACTATTTGACAAGGTTTATCCTGTTAAACTTTAAATATGTTAGAGTAAGAGTGTTAATATTCGAGTGGGCCACGGGCTCCTTTGTAGTTGAAAAGCTGGGCCCAGAGGTCAAAAAGGTTAAGAGACCCTGTTCTACACCCAAAACATTTTTTTAGGAGAAAAAACTACCTGCGTGTCAGCTTTGTGTTATTAGCATCAACATTTCAACTTGTTCTCGTTACATTACACCTGTTTACTTTACATTAATTTTACATTTTATCTGGGTTTTATTTCTATTTTAGTAATAGTGTTTTTAGAATGTGCCTCGGGCGGTAAAAAATAAGCTGTGGGCCGCACTCTGGACACCCATGGTATAAACAATCGGTTACGATTTTTAGCATGTCAAAGCCACCATTTATTTTATTAAAATGTGTTTATATTTTTTTGTCTTACGAAAAGTTATTCTTGTGTGGCCGATCAATCAATTCAAAGTCCAAGATTTTGTTCATAAAAAGCATACTATGAAAAGGACAAGACATATCCATGTGTTCATATAACCATGTTTAGGAAGTTGCTCGTAGCAAAAAAAACACAACAAAAAACTCCCACCCCTTTCAGAGTCTTCCACGCTGCCAGGTTAGAAAAACAAGTGAGCCTTCACCTCTCCCAGCAACCTTTGCACACTGCCCCACATTCCAGCCCTGAAACCCAGTACCTGACAACTGATAAACAACTGACTCACTTGTTTTTGTGGGGAGCCCGATGACTTGCACTGAGCGCTCTCACTAGAAAAAGAAGAAGAAGCACAACGACCGGCACACAGACTATCAACAGCAATTAAGACTTCTTTGTGTTTTTCCTCAACCAAGGGGGAGATGCTTGACAACCAGTCCCATTGCTGGATTTGTCTTTTTTCGTACAACAGCGACTTCTGACATGCCCCCGTTAGGTCACCTATCCATGTAAATAATCCCTGCCTTTTAGAGAGGCATGAAAAGCCAGAGATGCAACAGCACAGAGAATGAGGTGAAAGGTGATATTTTGATGGCAACTGTTCTTTCCCGGAAAGACAATGCGTCAACAGTGTAGTATTCAGCCATATAAACACAATAGGAACCAATACAGGAGCCATAAACCTGTTTTTACACTTAGGTGCAAAATGCTGGTTCTTTGCAGGTGTCACTAGATCAGGTCTTACACTATTCCTGCCTTCACGCTAGTTCCAGACCAAAAATACTTTGATGCGGTTTGTTAGCATTCAGACTAATAGTTTCGTAGGATCAAAGGCTGCATTTAGAAAGAACTCAAATATTCCAGACCAAAATGCTGTCTGCTCTGTTTAATACTTAGGTTATTTTTTGGTTAAATTTCACGAGAAGCTTCTAAAACATACTTTTAGAAAGCGCCTTTGTTACACATATATTGAAAGTGATATAGCAAAGAAAACGGAAAGCACTTCCAATGCATTATCTTACATATTTGCCTTGTTTGAAATTCCATTTTAACACTTGTCCGTGTCTTTGGTCCGGCCAGCGTTTACTTTTTAACTCAAGTAAACTGACCAGCAATAAAGTGTACTTCCTTGAAGACCGACACACATCTCAAGCAGGCCCACTTGTTTGGCACACACCTGGGTTTTGATAACCATGTGAATTCACCCGATGTCTTTCAGGGAAATAAAGTAAAACAAGAGAAGATTCTAGATAGATTGTGGCATAAAAGTAGTGCAAACAGCACTGTGGGATTTCTCCACGTGTCATGGGTGTGACAAGGGGGTGACTAATCCTAAATAAACATTGCCAACTGCACCTCACAGCCATGTTAGGAACAACTTGCCTCGGTCGCCGTGACACGTAAAACTGCGCAACTCCAGTAAGTTATGTAGGTTGCTATGTTGTTGAGCAACAAGCCGAAAAGAATGCAATGTTCTTTTTGATTAGGCTTACATCAATTCGGATGATCAGCTTTGAGCTAGGCCATGAGTGTTCACAGTCACCACAGTCGCTGCAGGCAGGCAGGCTGGCACACCACGCTCTCACAATTTGGGAATGAAAATGAGCAGGGCGCTGCTAAGCAACCACGAGTCAATCTGCAGAGTACACAGTAGCAGTACGACAGATCCTGCTCCAGTGATGATACCACTCCCTTCATGAATGAAAGCTTCCTTGAATGAGTGTGTGTGTACAACATGCAGAGGCACTCACCTTTCACGGCAGCTGCAGTAGTCTCCTTAAAGCCCATGCTGGCATAAGGGCTGGAGTTGAAGCCGTTCATGCTGCCCTTGCAGCCGCAGGCCGGCTTGTATCTCAGGAGTCCGTCGCAGCCCCCTAACCTGCACCCTCCGAGGGTACCCTCCATCAAGTTTAAGGCAATGTAGTTGAGTCCGTTCTGATAGCCCGCAGACGTCTCCCTGCACATGCTGCTGCTCACGTACTCCTCGTCTTGTTCCTCGGCACTCCTCACGCCACGAGACACGTTCTCCACTGAAGCTGAGCTGTGGCGCTTGGTGTCGTGGGCAAAGGATGGGCACACAGGTGTGACAGTGGTGGTGGAGGAGAAGGTCTCTGAGCTGTGTCGCCGGCGTCCCTGAGGGTCAGCCCGGATTACTTTTGCACCCCTGTGAGGGTCTGCAAGGGTGACAGACAGTGAAGGGAGGAGAAACGAGTCCACTGGCGCGGGTGTTACCCTGTCTATCACAAGGCTGCTGTCAAGGCTCAGTCTTTGGACACAGGCGGTGGGGCTGGAAGGGAGGGGAGCGGGATCCGTGGCGCACAGAGGACCGAAAGTCATCTCAGTGTAGTCATCCTTGACTTGAATCTTGTGATGCTGGAGGGGATATTCATCCACCACCCCCCTCACCTCTGCCCTTTTTCCTTCCTCTTCCTGCATGTCATGCACAGCTGGGGTGTCCACAGTTTTTGGCGAGGCAAGCTCCACGTTAACATAGTCCGAGAGCGATGGTGATCCCCTGTTGGCGCCCTCAGTGGATGCCACCACGTCACTGGAAGGACTGCTGAAGTCGATGTTGATATACTCCCCGGGGCTGCGTGGCTCAGAGGGGAGCGGGTGTTCACTCATACATGGTAAGGTTCTGAGGGAATCCAGAGCCAAGCGGGTGGGCCGACACGCCCTACCCCTGTGCGCCAGGCCGCCGTTACTCTGAGCCAATCTAAGGGGAGGGGGAGCAGATGAAGGGGTTCCGCCTGTTGACGCCACAGAGTCTCCTGGAGAGACAGGACAGTAGCTGGACTCCTCCTCTATCCTCTGTCTCTGTAAACACATCACTACATACTGGTCAGTGTCAACGGAACAGTTGCGTTGCAATTGGCCTTTAAGTGAATGCGGGAGGGTGCTGTAAGTGTAAGGCTGTCTGTGCTGGTGCTTGGGGTGGGGTTCTCCTCCAATATTACTGAGGGTGTTGTCTCTGGTTGGGAGTGACAACAGAGGGTCCACAGGAGACATGTTCAGGTATTCGCCATTTGGCAGCTTTCCATCAGCGCTCTCCACTGACATTTTGATGCCACACCACATGCGCATGTAGCCGCTATCCTCCAGGGAAACACTGCCCGGGGAGTTCGCATGTGGGGCCAGCCCTGCCAAGGAAGAGTGCGTCCGGGGGTTGATGATCTGTTTAGGAGCAGACACACACATGGGGCTCATGGGCATGTAAGGGTCAGTCTTAGCTCCTGACGTGTGAGGCGCAGCGCCAGGCATCATGGGCATGTAACCACTGCTGTCACTCATCTGGACATCCCTGTACTCGTCAGGGAAGCTTCCTTTAGGGGAACACCTGCGAGAAGACTGGCTTCCACTTGTATATGTGGCCCTCATTAGTGTGTACTCATCAAGGGAGGCTGAAGACACTTGGGGGAGACACCTTTGCTGGCGGGGGGTGGTAAGGGAGTATGTGCGTTTTCGGTAAGACTTGTCCCGCTCTGGTAACCACCGATAGCCAAAATTTTGCTCCATTACCATGTATCCTTCAAGCCCACTGCTGCCCCGCGAAGGAGGAGTGTCCGCTTTTAGAGACTCAGGGGTGTTGCTACCAAATGTGAGAGGCAGCCGAAGGTCCCGTGCATCAATGGGGCTGGAGCCATACTCCTCACACGATATAAACCCTGCATCACTGGGGGAGCCCGAGAAGGAAGCACTGCAACTTGAGGGACGAGGAGCGCAACTATCTGGACATGAGGACAGGCTTACTAGACTAGGGGCGGCCGTGGGCGGGGAATGAGACAGAGGCATGGACATGGACTTACTGTGCTGGAGGGAAGAGGATTCAAATGTCCGACAAGGGCGTGCGGTGATGGTGTGAGACCTGCTCAGGAGGGTGCGGTGGACCCCCGGGCTGAGGGGGCTCCCCATCATCGACATGGGGCGTGTCATGGTGCCATCGCCCTCACTGGCCGTGCGTATTCGACAGGAGGAGAATTTACCAACAGGCGACGTCGTAGCCATGCTGTCAGTGCGTGACCTCCTGAGGAGGCCGGTCTGACTCGGGGGGAGGTTGTGCAAGTTCCTCCTGGTGGGCACGGAGATGGGATTGGTGCCTGAAGACTGGCTTTTGCTGCGGGGGCGGAACTCTGACAGCTCCTTCATGGCTTTCATGGCTTCCAGGATGGTCTCGTGGATGTTCTGCGCCACCACGGAGTCGTCGGCCTGCATCCAGAGCTCGCCGGGTCCAGTGGCTGCCGAGCGACCCACCTCTATGAAGAAGAAGCTATCCGAATGGCCACACCTCCGGATGTTCATCAGCTGCAAAACGACCGAGGCCACTTCTGTGTTGAGCTTGACAAAACTGATAGTCCGACTGGAAAGGCAGAGTCTGTACACGCCGGTTAAATTCCTGCTTTGCCCCAAGCCCTTGGACTTCATGTTGACTTGCCAGACCTCCTTATAGGCGGCGCTCACCGGCGTGATGACGCCGTAGCTCGTTTCGTCGAAGCCCACCAGCGAAGACGCGGAGCTGCACGCCGAGCCGTCGCACACTCTCCCCTCCGAGATTAGATCCGTCAACACCTGGTACCAGCCCTCCTGCTCGGCGTCGCTCTCCGCCGCCACCGCGAAGTACTCGTCCTTGGTGTAAAGCGCGATGAGATGTTTGTGTTTGGCGTCCGCTCGCTTGTTGACGTTCAAGCAGCAGTCCAGCGGGATCACCCTTTTGGCGGCAGACTTGTTCCTCCATTTCTTCTCGCTCTCGTAGTACTCCAGCCGGGCAGGGAAGCCGTCGCCGGGCTCCCTCAGCACGAAGAAGCGCTTGTGTCCATGTTTGTGTTTCTTCAGGTAGCCACACTTCTTCACGCCGGTGGATAGTAGCGGGGGTCCGGCGTCGCCCGGCGGACTCGCCATACTACTAGGAAGTACAAAAAAAAAAAAGAGGTAAAAAAAACCAAAAAAAACGACGCGCTTTGTTAATTTTTAAGATTCAACTTGCTTCTCCCACATCTGAGAGATAAATAACACATGTCTGCTGCGGCTGTGAGTATACGCCGGACTGGGGAGGGGAAACAACATGTGACTATCTACACACTCCGAGGAGGAGGAGGAGGAGGAGGGGGGAACGGGAAGAGAAGGAGAGGGGAAAAAAACAGTAAGTGGGCGGAGCTCTCTTAGCTCATTGGGCTGATTGGTGGATTGGCCGTGAAAGCAACACAGAAGGCGAGCCTCCTACTACTGACACTCTGCCACCTTCCGACACGTTGGAGTGTAGTCAGGACGCGCTGCATTTATTTATAGGACACGCAACATTTGGCTGATGGCAAACATGTCCATTTGCGTCATTAGGGACACTTGGATCCCCTTAAATCAGGGATGCCCGAGCTTTTTTTTCCGCTGAGGGGCCGCACACTGAAAAAGGAAAGCATATGCAGGAGCCCTTTTGATAGTTTTCACTTTCAAAACAAATACAATATATACAGTAAGCGTTAGGGTGAATGTCTCAGTCATTAAGTTATATACTGTATAGTTTATTTTTCTTTTATCAAAACTTAAACATTTATGGATCAACTTCAGATCTGTCCGTTGCCATAACGTTGTTATTTTGTTTGTTTTATGTCCTTTTTTGGAAATATTTATATATACACACACACACATATATATATATATACACACACACACACACACACACACACACACACACACACACACATATATATACATACACATATATATATACATTCTATCCATCCATCCATTTTCTACCGCTTGTCCCTTTTGGGGTCACGGGGGGTCGCTGGATATATATACATATAAGTATATAAATATATATACACATATATGTATATATATGTGTATATATGTATGTATATATACACTTATGTATATATACGTATATATATGTATATATATATATACATATATAAATATACACATATATACATATATGTATATATATACATACATATATAGACACATTTTTGTATATATATACATACATACACATATATGTGTATATATATACATATATACACATATATGTATATATATACATATATATATATATATATGTGTATATATATATACATATATACACATATATGTATATATATATATATATACATATACATATATACACACACATATATATATACATATATACACACATATATAGACATATATATATATACATATATATATATATATATATATATATATATATATATATATATATATATATATATATATATATATATATATATATATATATACATACTGTATATACACACACACACACACACACACACATACATACACTTATATACATACATTCTATCCATCCATCCATTTTCTACCGCTTGTCCCTTTTAGGGTCACGGGGGGTCGCTGGATATATATACATATAAGTATATATATATATATACACATATATGTATATATATGTGTATATATGTATGTATATATACACGTATGTATATATATGTATATATATATACATATATAAATATACACATATATACATATATGTATATATATACATACATATATAGACACATTTTTGTATATATATACATACATACACATATATGTGTATATATATACATATATACACATATATGTATATATATATATATATATATATAAATATATATATAATATATATATATATTAATATATATATGTGTATATATATATACATATATACACATATATGTATATATATATATATATATATACATATACATATATACACACACATATATATATACATATATACACACATATATAGACATATATATATATACATACATATATATATATATATATATATATATATATATATATATATATATACATACGTATATATATATATATACATACATATATATATATATATATATATATATATATATATATATATGTATATATATATATATATATATATATATATATATATATACATATATATACATACGTATATATATATATATATATATATATATATATATATATATATATATATATATATATATATATATATATATATATATATATATATATATATATATAGTACAGGCCAAGCGTTTGGACACACCTTCTCATTCACAACACAGCTGATGGTCCCAACCCCATTGACAAAGCAAGAAATTCCACTAATCAACCCTGATAAGGCGCACCTGTGAAGTGAAAACCCTTTCAGGTGAATACCTCTTGAAGCTCATCGATAGAATGCCAAGAGTGTGCAAAGCAGTAATCAAAGCAAAGGGTGACTATTTTAAAAAAAAGGGGAATACAAAACATGTTTTCAGTTATTTCACCTTTTTTTGTTAAGTACATAACTCCACATGTGTTCATTTATAGTTTTGATGCCTTCAGTGACAATCTACAATGTAAATAGTCATGAAAATAAAGAAAACCCATTAAATGAGAACTTTTGGCCTGTACAGTATATATATACAGGACTGTCTCAGAAAATTAGAATATTGTGATAAAGTCCTTTATTTTCTGTAATGCAATTAAAAAAACAAAAATGTCATACATTCTGGATTCATTACACATCAACTGAAATATTGCAAGCCTTTTATTATTTTAATATTGCTGATTATGGCATACAGCTTAAGAAAACTCAAAAATCATATCTCAAAAAATTAGAATATTTCTTCAGACCAAGTAAAAAAAAAAAGATTTATAACAGCAAAACAAAATCAAACATTTGAAAATGTCAATTAATGCACTCAGTACTTGGTTGGGAATCCTTTTGCACGGATTACTGCATCAATGCGGCGTGGCATGGAGGCAATCAGCCTGTGGCATTGCTGAGGTGTTATGGATGCCCAGGATGCTTCAATAGCGGCCTTTAGCTCATTTGCATTATTGGGTCTGGTGTCTTTCAGCTTCTTCGTAGACTTAGACTTAGACTTCCTTTTTATTGTCATTCAAATTTGAACTTTACAGTACAGATAAGAACGAAATTTCATTTCATCAGTCGATCATGTCAACATTGGCACGCAAGCTTGTGATCAGGGCGCTGCTAGAAATAGTTTGTCTGCGTTAGCGCTTATAATAACAATATCACTAATACTTGGTCAATATTCAAGTCACAAAATGTAAATGGAGTATTTGTTGGTGCTTTTTGGATGTTTTTCATTGAGTTTTATGGGCGAAATAGAGGACCTCCCATATGCTCCGCTGTAAGCAGACTTTTATGCACATTTATTTAATGGTAAGAATGCATTTTTAAAAAAAAATCCATCCGTCGTCATGTCTCTCATAATGACTGTGAACGATAGGCAAATTTAATGAAGCCGACCTGGCAATTTTCTACCTATTCATGTATAGCCCCTTTTCTATCGCCAGTAAAAACTTGCGTGACTTTTATACCTTCTTTTATTTCTTTAACAACTTCAGAAGTGGCATCAGAGTCGTAACAAGGGCGGGATGTCGCCTGTGTGTAAGGATATTCCACAACCCCCCACCCCTTTTTGTTTGTACTTTTTACATTATTTTTCTGTGTAAACGGCGTCAACACATTTCTGGTATCACTGCGTTCTGTAGGCGGGCATCTTTTTTGCAAATGTTTTAAAAATTAAAAAACATTTTTTACATAAGTATTTACAGTCTTTGCTCAATACTTTGTTGATGCACCTTAGGCAGTAATTACAGCCTCAAGTCTTTTTGAATACGATGCCATAAGCATGGCACACTTATCTTTGGGCAGTTTTGCCCATTCCTCTTTTTTTGGATGGGAAGCGTTGGTTTTAATCCAGGATGTCTCTGTACATTGCTGCATTCATTTTAAGGCTGGAATATACTCTCGCATCGTGTAGCTTGCTTCCCCTGACGGCGTCTTGTTTGATTTGTAGTTCTGGGGGGTGGTGCCAGACTTGTAATTCTCTTCCAAAACACTAAGGGGCAGTGTCTCCAGAAGGAGCACCTGTCATTGACTAGATACTGTATTTACTTTTAATGGACGTTTTACTTATAAACCAGAGGAAAATACCTTTGTGAAGATGGACTGTGCAACTTCTGAACGAGTCGCGGCAGAGGACGTTATTATTATTTGCAACGCTATTCGGCCATTCAGGACATGGGACAAGAGAGAGCTATCATGTAAACAAAACTGTTAAATAACTATTGTAAGTTAACGACATATTTGTGTTTATCTGTACTGACCTGTTCAGAGTTTACATGTTTGTAAATATACCATGCTTGAAACATTATTGACCGAGAATGAAAAGTGCTGTGTGTGGGGGAAAAAAAAGGGGTGTCAGATTTGAACCGGTTGTTTGCACAAGATTGGCAATAAAAGTTAAAATGAGTGTTGTACTTTGTGACTTCTTCTGGACGCAACAACAACACAACAAGATGAAAAACGACACATTCAGTAATCATTTTTAGAGCGCACCAAGATATTAAGTACATATTATCAGTTTTCATGCAAATGTTTAATAACTCTTGTTTTATTTCATACAATAATGTTTGCATTTCAAGCATAAAGTCTGCTCGCCTGTGTTCACCAATCACAGTTCTGCGTTGCCGGCGACTCGAACCTAGGGATTTTTGGGAGGTGCTACGCAGGGGGAGGGGACAAGACGGCGTGGCCTACACAAGCTACGCGACACGAGAGTATACACCAGGCGTAAGTCTAGTCAGGGAGGCGACCCAGAACCTGATGGCCACTCTGTCAGAGCTACAGCATTCCTCTGTGGAGAGAGGAAAACCTTCCAGAAGGACACGTCCGGGCCGTTGGTCTTTTTTAATCCGTCCAGCCAGACATTAGAACTGAATTGAGCAAAGATCTGTTTTGAGAATTACCACCTCAAATTGATACTAAACTTTGATGCCCTGGCAAAAAAGTGTGATCAACAACACTGCTTCTACTTAAAGAGAATGTAAGAGTTTACCCTTTAGTACTATTTGTATGTTTCTTTGATGTTCTGATATATTGTTAAAAATAGACGTATTATATTTCAATAGCCCATGCCTGAGAATAGTTCCAACAGATATGATATGCTTTGAAATGCATCATGTGCTCGCCCGGCCCGCCTGTCACATTTTTAAAAACCAACGTGGCCCCTGAGCCAAAAAGTTTGCCCACCCCTGCCTTAAGACCATGAGAAACAAACTTCTTTGGACAGATGAGACAAGGATTGAACTCTTTGGCGTAAAAGCCAGATGTCATGTTTGGAGGAAACCCGGCACCGCTCAACACCAGGCCAATACCATCATGGTGGTGGCAGCATCATCAGACAATCAATCAATCAATCAAAGTTGACTTATAAAGCCCTTAATCACAAATGTCTCAAAGGGCTGCACAAACCACAACGACATACTCGGCTCAGATCCCACATCTGGACAAGAAAAAACTAAACCCTATGAAAACAATGACAAACCTTTGAAGGGACCGCAGATGTGGGGACCCCCTGGGTGACCGGTGCAATGGATGCCAAGTGGTCACGACATAATGTGAAAGTCCAGTCCGTTGGGAGATCAGCAGGGGGATAGTCTTACATGTAGACAAGTCAGCAGCGCAGAGATGTCACCAACTGATGCATAGAGCAGTGGTCTATCCTGGGTCCCGACTTTGAACACCTAGCGCCTCATCTGTGGTCACCTAATAACCTCTCCACGCAGAAGAGGAGGGTAGAGCAGAAAAGAGAGACAGCAGATTAACTGGTGTAAAAAAAAGGGTCAATTTAAAGGCCAGATGAGTTTTAAAATGGGACTTGAAATGCTTCTACTGAGGTAGCATCTCTAACTGTTACCTGTAGGGCATTCCAGAGTACTGGAGCCCGAAAAGAAAACGCTCTAAATTCTGCAGACTGGGACGAATGGGACACATTTTAGCAATATTACGGAGATGATAAAAGGCTGTTTTAAGTAACACTCTTAATGTGTGACTTAAACAAGAGAGTTGGGTCGAAGATAATGCTGAGATTCTTTATCGAGTCGCTTTGTGTAATTGTTTGGTTGTCGAATGTTAAGGTAGTTTTATTAAATAGGTGCCGGTGTCTAGCAGGACCGATAATCAGCATTTCCGTTTTCTAATCGTTGAGATGCAAAAATCATGCCGTGGGGATGTTTTTAAGCGTCAGGAACTGGGAGACTAGTCAGGATAGGGGGAAAGATGAATGCAGCAACGTATAGAGACATCCTAGATGAAAACCAAGGCTTCCCATCCAATCTGATTGAGCTTAAGAGGTGCTGCAAAGAGGAATGGACAAAGAGGAAGTTAAAGTTAAAGTACCACTGGTAGTCACACACACACACGAGGTATGGTTAAATTACTCTCTGCATCTGACCCATCCCCTTGTTCCACCCTCTGGGAAGTGAGGGGAGCAGTGAGCAGTAGCAGTGGCCAAGCTCAGGAATCATTTTGGTGATTTAACCCCCCATTCCAACCCTTGATGCTGAGTGCCAAGCAGGGAGGTAATGGGTTCTATTTTTATAGTCTTTGGTATGACTCGGCCGGGGTTTGAACTCACGACCTATCGATCTCAGGGCGAACACTCTAACCACAAGGCCACTGAGCAGTTTGGAATGGGCCAAACTGCCCAAAGATAGCGATGCCCAAGCTTGTGGCATCGTATTAAAAAAGACTTGAGGCTGTAATTTCTGCCAAAGGTGCATCAACAAGAGCAAGTACTCTGAATACTTATGTTCATGTATTTTTTTTTCCTTTTTTAATTTTTATAAATTTGCAAAATAAAAATAAAAAGGGTATTGTGTGTAAAATTTTGAGGACAAAAATGTATTTAGTCCATTTTTGAATAAGGCTGAAACATAACAAAATGCGGAAAAAGTGCTGTAAATATTTTCCGGATGCACAGGAGTTAAATAAGCTGACCCAAATATTAGAAAAGTGCTCTGATGCAATATGTGTTTTAGTAGAACGGAGGTACCTTCCAAATATGGTTTTGTGTTAAAAAAAACCCAATGCTGTAAGGCGTATCCATGCGTCAGAGGCTGGCAGCGTGCGTACACAGGAAGTGCCAGAGGCAGCTGGGTACCACGGCAAGATGATGAGGATGGAGCGTGGAGGAAAGAGATGCCCGAGACACGAGGTAAGGCTTGATGCTGCCACGCTTTTTTTTTTTTTAATGTGGAATGCTAATGATGACAGGATGTTGCAAAAACAACCCCCACCTTCTTTTTTCCGAGCCCGCCCTGCCCCCCACGAACACACATCCCCTCCCCATTATAGTCCAATTTTCCTTTGGTCGCCACATTGCTGGCTCAGCACCAACACAAGCCTTTCTTTTCCTGGCGGAGGCAAGGTCGATTATCACGCCTGCTGCAGGTCAGTGTTGCCACCAAGAAGCAATGATGTCACTTTGAAGGCGGCATTTTGAGCTTTTGCCACCACGCCGGACACAACATTAGGTACACCTGTACACTCAAATGATAGTGTTTCAATGATGCGTTTATGATTTTTCACTCTATTTGGGTAACGATTTAGCTTGTATGCAACAGGGAAGTACAACACGCGTTTACACTTGCACAATTCAACATGAAAAGGAGTAGGAAGAATCCGAGTTTATTTTATCCGACCCCTTCTTTAAGTCTCCCAACAATTCAGAATCAGGCCCACTATTTTGAAAACACACAAATAATTTGTAGCTGAGTAGTCGGAGTCACTCCAGTAACTTAAGACGAATACACCATAGCGATCTATAGATGGAATAAAATAAAATAGGCAGTTATCGTCATCAAACATTAGAGCATTACGAAATTACAGGTTGATACTGTGTTAGGTGCTGTTAAAAAGCAAGACAAACAATAACTAACATGCTAAAATAAATATATATAAATACCAGTACGAACAGCAGATACAGTAGTATGTGTATCTCAAATATACTTCTCTAATTGTAATGAACGGAAATCAGTTTAATTGGATAATATTTGAGCAACATTTAAACATGTAAAATACATTTTAAAAAGAAAAACAAACTTTTAGATAAGAAATATTGGTAACACTTTAGTATGGGGATTGATTGACTGATTGAAACTTTTATTAGTAGAGTGCAAAGGAAGAGAATACATTATATGAAACAGTACAGTTTACACAGTACAGTACATATTCCGTACAATTGACCACTAAATGGTAACACCCGAATAAGTTTTTCAACTTGTTTAAGTCGGGGTGCACATTAATGAATTCATGGTAAAACACATATTAACCATTAATTAGTTGCTTATTAACATGCAATTTAGTAACATATTGGCTCTTAATTAGTCATTATTAAGTACTTATTATTGCCTTATTCTGCTCATTATACAACCAGTACGCCATCAACTAAGAGTCTTCCCTCAATAACCTCAGAATTATTGCTTATTCGTAACCCTAACCCTAACCCTTATATCTTCCCCTAGTGTCCAAATAATTCTAAATTGTCTTTGTTACTTTAATAAGCAACTAATTAATGGTGAATATGTTCCCCATACTAAAGTGTTTCCAAAATATTGTATTATACAACACAATAGAATGTACTACTCATAATTCAAGTACTTTTATAAAGTAACGTAGTAATAATGTACAATATTTAGTTACCTTGGAGAGTGGACTTCTACGGTATATTTCCAGCTGCGTCTCCGTCAAATACACCATCAGCAGCTTTAATCTTTAAGAGGTTTTGCGCATTTACCATTTAGGAACTACAGCCAGGGACAATTCCAAAAGCCCCCCAAAACAGCGCCAACTGCCCAGGTGGGCCCCAGCGGGATTTGTTTTTAAACAGGGCTCAGAATTTCAAGCAGCACCCCGTGAAGTTCCTACTAACGTCTTCTCGCACACTTACTTTCCGTTGCATCATTTGAGTCTCAGGCTTCATGCCCCAAAGACGCGCAAAGGCATATTTGATGTATAAATAAGTGTGCGCTCAGATGTCTCCCTGTCGAATTAGAGGAGTTCCCTTCACCCTCCCCCGCCGTCGGTTCTTGTCAGGTCAGGGGCACAAGCATGAGAAACAACAGGCCTAATGATAATAACGTTCCGTTTTGCTTGGCACTAATGAATCAATTTAACAGTGTGTTTGTAGGTCTGCACTCATCATTCTGAGAAATGCATCTTATTTTTTATAAGATCATTAAAATATTGAAAAAAATACATCTTATATTGTGTTGTACCGGTAAACCCTTATTAAATTGCATTATCAGGATCACCTGCGAGATAAACGCACGTGTGTGTGTGGGGGGGTGGGAGGGGATGAATTCCAAGCAGGTGGCCTATGACAATATCTTTTTACATAATCTATGATCCTAAGAAATGCAAATCAGTGCCACCATAAAGCAGCAATAAGGTGGGAGCCGATATGAGCGCCCTTGCCCTTTCCATAAGGTATCTATATGAATATTTATCATTCTTCCAATTTACACAGCACGGCACATTCATTTACAAGTTAATTAAACGGACGGCTGAATCTGATTTACGCGCTTTTAAAAACGTGTCGCGCCCTCTCATCCCCCTCCATTAGGGTCTTTAAAGGTTTCATAATTTAAGGAAAAACGGACAGTGTCTAACATGACAGCAAAGGTATCAAGGACTATTCAAAGCGGACCAACCCTCAATTTCCTGTCAGCGTAGGAACCTTCAAACTCTTTCAAAGGAGATCACAGACTTCATAGTCAATGTTTTTTAAAGGAGTAAACAAAAAAATAAGTAATTGTCCTGGATCAAAGCGAATACACCATCAAGGATTCAACTTTTATTTGTTTTGTTTGTTTGCGAAAAGTTATTGTATTTTGTTTTATAACAGATAATTACAAACAGTGACATTAAATTTTAAAAAAGATAGTGCCTGTCTTTGAAAAGGTATTTTTATTGTATTTTATTTTTCAAAATAAAAATTTAGTGCACAAATATTTATTTGATCTTTTATTTACACAGGAAAATTTTGCAGAGCCTGGCAATCTATTTTGCGAGGGAGTCTTGCCACACAGAATATGGGTGGCACTGGGAGCAAGGAGGGTAAGGTGCCCTGCCCAAAGACACAACGGCAGGGACTATAGATTTGTACCAGGAAGCCTTTAAGGTTTTAGACCAGTGGCCCCCAACCACCGGGCCGTGGCCCGGTATCGGTCCGTGGATCGATTGGTACCGCACAAGAAATAAATAAAAATATATATATATATATATATTTTTTTAAAATTTATTTTAAATTAAATCAACATTAAAAACACAAGATACACTTACAATTAGTGCACCAACCCAAAAAACCTCCCTCCCCCATTTACACTCATTCACACTCATTCGCACAAAAGGGTTGTTTCTTTTTGATATTAATATTTCTGGTTCCTACATTATATATCAATATAGATCAATACAGTCTGCAGGGATACAGTCCATAAGCACGCATGATTGTATTTTCTTATGACAAATAAAAATGTAAAAAAATAAATTAAATAAAAATACCATACCCCCCCTCCTTTTCCATAGAGCGTCAAAAGGTCAACACTTTACTGTAGCTCAGGGGTCTCAATTTCAAATGCAACTAGTTAGCCTGTAAAAAAAAATCTATAGATTTTACGATAAAAAAACAAACTGGCAGCTCAGTCGCCAGAATTTTACCATCAAATTTACGGTGTTTTTACACCAAATTACAGTAAATTGAAAAACTGTACCATATTGTAATATATGTCGTATCATATTTGTATATGTCGTATTTGCTGATGTTGCTCTGTTGTTGTTGTTGTTGTTGTTGTGTTTGCTGTTGTTGTTTTTGTCTCTCTGTCTAATCCCCCTCTTGTCCCCACAATTCCCCCCTCTGTCTTCCTTTTTGTCTCTTTCTATCCCCTCCTGCTACGGCCCGGCTGCACCAAATGATAATATAAATACATTTAATAAAGTCAAAATACAAGTAAGGCAACAAGAGAAGTATCCTACACTTCTCTTTTGTAAAGTAAATCTGAACAGCCGATATGGGCATCTACATCTGCTATATGATTTGCCCGAGAAGCTGGGCAGGACATTATAAAAAAAAAAAGAAAAAAAAAAAAAAAAAAGAAAAACTGTACCACTGTTGTTTTTTTACTTTACAATTCTGGTGACAGTTTTTTACCGTAAAATCTACGGCCAGTTGTATATAATGCATTACCACCAATTCAAAAACATTACCAATGTTACTTTTACTGCAAAATTCTGGCGACTTAGTTGCTGCTTTTTTACCGTAAAATCTACGCTCTTTTTTTACAGTGCATTACTGTAAATGGTAAAAATGGTACCACTCATGATTCGACGGTAAATTTCTGGCAACTGAGCTGCCAAGTTTTTATAGTAAAAGCTTTTTTTTTTTTTTTTACAATGTAGCTTTGGAGACATGCCATCGATGATTGTGCAGCTTGAAATAAGTGAATATGTATTGAATTTGCTATACACGATGGGCCAAATTTGGCCCTCGGGCTCCACTTTGGCCACCCCCGTACGAAAAGGTTTGCATGTATAAAAACATGGGTAAACTTGATAGCATGCACAAAGTTGTACCGTCAGAAAACTAAATAGTAAAGACATATCGTCTATCCAGCATTTCCATTATTGATCTGAGAAGAAGCCATGCAGTCACAGAAAGGAGCTATGCTACACTATATTGCCAAAAGTATTTGGCCACCTGCCTTTACTCACATATGAACTTGAAGTGCCATCCCATGGAATTGTCCAAAATGTTTTGGTATCCTGGAGCATTCAAAGTTCCTTTCACTGGAACTAAGGGGCCAAGCCAAACTCCTGAAAAACAACCCCACATCATAATTCCTCCTCCACCAAATTTCACACTCTGCACAATGCAGTCCGAAATGTAGCGTTCTCCTGGCAACCTCCAAACCCAGACTGGTCCATCAGATTGCCAGATGGAAAAGCATGATTCATCAGTCCAGAGAACGCATCTCCACTGCTCTAGAGTCCAGTGGGTACGTGCTTTACACCAC
Organism: Entelurus aequoreus; assembly: GCF_033978785.1. Taxonomy (NCBI): domain Eukaryota; kingdom Metazoa; phylum Chordata; class Actinopteri; order Syngnathiformes; family Syngnathidae; genus Entelurus; species Entelurus aequoreus. The sequence continues at coordinate 13,733,296 of NC_084744.1, read as the reverse complement.
TGCATCCAACACTTTGCATTGGACTTGGTGATGCTTCAATGCAGCTGCTCGGCCATAGAAACCCATTCCATGAAGCTCTCTGCGTACTGCACGTGAGCTAATTGGAAGGTCACATGAAGTTTGGAGCTCTGTAGCATCTGACTGTGCAGAAAGTCTTTGCACTATGCGCTTCAGCATCCGCTGACCCCTCTCTGTCAGTTTACATGGCCTACCACTTGGTGGCTGAGTTGCTGTTGTTCCCAAACTCTTCACTTTTCTTATAATAAAGTTGACTTTGGAATATTTAGGAGCGAGAAAATTTCACGATTGGATTTGTCGCACAGGTGGCATCCTATGACAGTTCCACGCTGGAAATCACTGAGAGCGGCCCATTCTTTCACAAATGTTTGTAGAAACAGTCTCCATGCCTAAGTGCTTGATTTTATACGCTGGGCCAAGTGATTAGGACACCTGATTCTCATCATTTGGATGGGTGGCCAAATACGTTTGGCAATATAGTGTAATACAAAGCACATGCTACCTTCGGTAAGTAGAATCACAGCTGACCTGGACTTTCAAAAGTTCTCTTGCCGTCTGAGATGTGTTGTATCTGAAATAGCTGCAATCGCTTTCTCTTAAGGTATTCATGTGTGATTTCCACAAGCGTCTGTACATGTAGAGGAAGGAGAAACACGGGCATGTCTGGATGACTCGCCTCCATATTTCTAGTGTTTACCTCCAAGTGGAAACAGGTTGTTATGAAACTGGCTGTGGCACGTTCTTTCTGACGTCACTTCCTGTGTGGGACGCAGTCTTTCTGGCGTTACTTCCTCTCCGAACTCAGTTTGTAAACGATCAATGAGTCCATACAAAGCTAAGAGCCGGAGATTCAAAAAATACACGGCGCACTTACCCGTGTAAAAAATTATCCAAGGAGGGGGACCTTAAACAATGGTTTAGTGTGGCCGAAACGGGGCTTAGGTTAAATAATTATTTGTTTAAGGAGTTATCCGGCTTAATGTAGAACGGGCCTAAAGGAATACTTTTTAATTCCATGTTTAATCCATCATTCCTGTCTATGTGGTTACACTGTCACAGTGCGGAAAGATGACTTTCACAGGCTTCATAAAGCAGATTACAATCGCCAATCTGATGAGATCAGATTAGAGATAAGCAGGAGGGATGTGGCGGGGGTTAAAGATTAGTCTATTGCATATGTATGAGTCGTAGTCAAACAGGGCGCTACATGACGAGGACTAGTAGACGCATAGTCTTCCGCCAAGCGACGACGCCTCAACTCATTAGCAAAACAGATTAAGGACAAAATCCCGAAATTGTTGTGTTTTTGCAAGTTCAGGAGTATTGTTTTTTCAGGCCTTTAATTGAATAGATTAACCGCTGTTGCAGCTTACTCTGTTAAAGATGACGGTTCAGTCAGCCATACCAAAGACCCCTGACCCCTCACTCCCCCATCCCCCTTCAGTGTGCAGCTTAACAATAACGACAGTATGCTGAAGTGCCTTCATTAAGGGCCAAAATGTAATCCCCAAAATATGTTTTTATATGTTTGTCACAACAAGATCAGACAAGGAGGACACAAGGTTCAACAGAAAGAAATGTAACTTAATGGCCATGGCAATGGAACCATTCACTATTTTTGGCTCCTTACATTTTCGCCCATAATTGACTAAATTTTCAGATCAATACCACAGAAGAGAGAAATTGAACTTTTCTGGCAGTTAATTTCTACAAGTCATAGATCTTCGTCAGACTGCACCGGAGGCGAGGATGCGTCGTGCACTGATGGAGAATGTTGCCGTTATTGGACACGCTTGCATTGGGAATTATGCGTTTGACGACCTGGGTCAACAGGAATAATGGAAACATTTATATGTTGTTTTTTTAACTTGACTCTGATTTTGAACACTGCAGTTATTATTCAGCAGTGATATAAATACAAGTGCTATGAAAATAAGAAACAAAAAGTATGTGCAACATTGCAACCTTCAAGCCTAATAAAAGCACCAACATTACGCAAAATCCTACAGTCCAAAATATTTATTGTGGAGGACATTAAGCTGCACTTGTGTGAGAAGTTTCAAGTCAATCAGATTTATCCAATGGAAGCTGTGGTTTTTTTCAATTCTGAACTATTGTGGCATAACAATAAGAATATTTTCCTTGTCTCCAAGGATTCTTTGTGGAGGACATTAAACTAACTATAAGCTACTTGGGTGAGAAATTGGTGTGGACCTTTGAGTTGTGTACTTTTGTGGCTTAACAACCAGTTTCTTTTTGGGGTCCAATGAATCCTGTGTGGAGGACATTAAATTGTATTTTGTGAGAAGTGTCTAGTCGAATATTGGTACATTTTCTTCATTATTTTGGATGAAGCCCTTTAAAATATGTACCTTTGTGCCAGAACAGCCACCTTTTTTTACTGTGGTCCAAAGGATTTTTTGTTGAGGACATTAAGTTGAACTTGTAAGAGAAGTTTCAAGTCAATCAGTATAGGATAGAGAGTGTGGCCTTTTCTATTCTGTACTTTTGTGGCCTAAGAACCACATTTTCTTCCTAGGTTCCAAATTATTTTGTGTGGAGGAAATTAAGTTGTACTTGTGTGAGAATTTTCAAGTCAAATTTCTGTAACTCCAGTGTTTCCCACACATTCGTTTATTTGTGGCGGCCCACCACGAAATAATTACGTCCGCCACAAATAAAATAAAATAAAAAAATATTTTAATTTTTTTTTGTCCTGTCCAGCTTCTCAGGAAAATCATATAGTTGATGTAGATGCCCATATAGGCTGTTCAGATTTACTTTACAAAAGAGAAGTGTAGGATACTTCTCTTGTTGCCTTATTTGTATTTGACCACTACTGTTTTCTGTTTATTTGTTACTGACTGTGGCAGGACACCTCTGCCTCTGTTTCACTTTATGTTGCTGGTAAATAATATGGTTGTAGTAGTAGGCTACAGTTTAATTATTTAGTATGCACTAATTAAAGGGGCAGAGCTTTAAGAGACATTTTAGCTTTTATATTTTATAAGATATATTTTTTGTAAGAACCACAATTAATAAATATATTTCAGTGAATAACTTATTGTTCAAATCTGTATATAAATATGTACATAAAGTGTTGTAATTATATTGTAAAATGGATGGATGGATGGATGGATGGATGGACGTTTAAAACAAAACTGTTATTATTAATTAGTAAGTATATATTTTTTTGCCTTTTTAGAGAAAATCATATCATTGTAGTAAATTATGCAAATTCCTCGGTGATGTCATGTGACCACGCCCATAGCCACGCCCATGGCCACACCCCCACCGCCACAGGTATCTTGGCAGTTAATGGGAAACACTGAACTCTATTACCCATTTTTGGGTGTGGACCTTTAAATTCTGTACTTTCGTCGCCTAAGAACCACTGTTTTTTTTCCAGGGGTCCAAATCATTTTGTGTGGAGGACATAAGGTTGTACTTGTGTGAGAAATGTCAAGTCAATTAGAATTATAAGATAAAGGGTGTGGCCTTTTCAATTATGTGCTTTTGTGGCCTAAGAACCACATTTCCTTCCTATGTTCCAAGTGATTTTGTGTGGAGGACATTAAGTTGTACTTATGTGAGGAGTTTCTAGTCAAATTTTGGTAAATCTACCACACATTTTTGGGTGTGGCCCTTTAAATTCTGTACTTTCGTGGCCTAAGAACCATTGTTTTTTTCCTGGAGTCCAAATCATTTTGTGTGGAGGACATTAGGTTGTACTTGTGTGAGAAATGTCAAGTCAATTAGAATTATAAGATAAAGGGTGTGGCCTTTTCAATTATGTGCTTTTGTGGCCTAACAATGGGAATCTCTTCCTGGTCTCCAGAGGATTTTGTGTGGGGGGACATTAAACTGAACTTGTGTGAGAGATTTTAAGTCACATTTCGGTAAATCTACTACACATTTTTGGGTGTTGACCTTTAAATTCCAAACTTTTGTGGCCTAACAACCTCAGTTTTGCTGGGATGAATTTTGTTGTTGTTGAGGACAATAAGTTGTACTTATGTGAGGAGTTTTTAGTCAAATTTCGGTAAATCTACCACACATTTTTGGGTGTGGCCCTTTAAATTCTGTACTTTCGTGGCCTAAGAACCACTGTTTTTTTTCCAGGGGTCCAAATAATTTTGTGTGGAGGACATTAGGTTGTACTTGTGTGAGACATTTTAAGTCAATCAGAATTATAAAATAAAGGGTGTGGCCTTTTCAATTCTGTACTTTTGCAGCTTAACTATGGGAATCTCTTCCTGGTCTCCAAAAGATTTTGTGTGGGGGTACATTAAACTGTACTTGTGTGAGGGATTTTAAGACACATTTCGGTAAATCTACTACACATTTTTGGGTGTTGACCTTTAAATTCCGAACTTTTGTGGCCTAACAACCTCAGTTTTGCTGGGATGAATTTTGTTGTTGTTGAGGACAATAAGTTGTACTTATGTGAGGAGTTTTTAGTCAAATTTCGGTAAATCTACCACACATTTTTGGGTGTGGCCCTTTAAATTCTGTACTTCCGTGGCCTAAGAACCACTGTTTTTTTCCAGGGGTCCAAATAATTTTGTGTGGAGGACAATAGGTTGTACTTGTGTGAGACATTTTAAGTCAATCAGAATTATAAAATAAAGGGTGTGGCCTTTTCAATTCTGTACTTTTGCGGCTTAACTATGGGAATCTCTTCCTGGTCTCCAAAATATTTTGTGTGGGGGGACATTAAACTGTACTTGTGTGAGGGATTTTAAGACACATTTCGGTAAATCTACTACACATTTTTGTGTGTTGACC
>NC_084744.1:13663490-13723490 GCF_033978785.1 Entelurus aequoreus | reverse complement strand
TTGAAGAAGCCGATTCTAAATCTTTCTACCATCTCATTCTTCATCTTTCCTCCTCTCTGTCACTCCTGGGCCCTTTTAAATATGAAACATTTTACAGGCGTCTTCTCAAGGTTTACTTTCATCTTCTATTGCATTATCTTCATTCATTCAATAGCTTTCTCTTTCAGCTTGCTGGTGGGTGGAGATCGCAGAAGATCACATTAGTACTACGCAGTCGAGCGGGGGGTGGTAAAATACTTTCCCAGTGAAGTCAGGGACTGGTAGAGGACGTGTGGGCCGTGGGCGTCCACACGTTTTGGTAACAGCAGTGGGAGTGGGAGGATGTGATGTGAGGAGGTGCACAAAATATCCTCCATCCTTCCCGCACAAGTCTATTTTCGAATAGCTAGCATATTCCAAGGCCAGGTTTTTTTTTGGCAAATGTAAGAAATCACTTTGAAAGGTTGCATTTAGAGATGTATATTTTAAAAATGGTATAAAAAAAAACTACCTTCAAAATCTTATCAAATTTTAATGACAATAAAGAAGACTGAAATTGGTTCTTATTAGAGATGTCCGATAATATCGGGCTGCCGATATTATCGGCCGATAAATGCTTTAAAATGTAATATCGGAATCGGTTTCAAAAAGTAAAATTTATGATGTTTTAAAACGCCGCGGTACGAAGTGGTACACGGACGTAGGGAGAAGTACAGAGCGCCAATAAACCTTAAAGGCAGTGCCTTTGCGTGCCGGCCCAATCACATAATATCTACGGCTTTTTACACACACAAGTTAATGCAAGGCATCCTTGCTCAACAGCCATACAGGTCACACTGAGGGTAGCCGTGTAAACAACTTTAACACTGTTACAAATATGCGCCACACTGTGAACCCACACCAAACAAGAATGACAAACACATTTCGGGAGAACATACGCACCGTAACACAACATAAATCCATCCATCCATCCATCCATCTTCTTCCGCTTATCCGGGTCGGGTCGCGGGGGCAGCAGCCTAAGCAGGGAAGCCCAGACTTTCCTCTCCCCAGCCACTTCGTCCAGCTCTTCCCGGGGGATCCCGAGGCGTTCCCAGGCCAGCCGGGAGACATAGTCTTCCCAACGTGTCCTGGGTCTTCCCCGTGGCCTCCTACCGGTTGGACGTGCCCTAAACACCTCCCGAGGGAGGCGTTCGGGTGGCATCCTGACCAGATGCCCGAACCACCTAATCTGGCTCCTCTCGATGTGGACGCTTCCGTCAGTCTACCCCAGGGCAGCTGTGGCTACGAAAGTAGCTTACCACCACCAGGTGTGAATGAATGATGGGTTTTTAACATGTAAAGCGACTTTGGGTACTTAGAAAAGCGCTATATAAATCCCAGGTATTATTATTATTATTATAAACACAACAGAACAAAAACCCAGAACCCCTTGCAGCACTAACTCTCCCGGGACGATACAATATACACCCCCCCGCAACCCCCTACAATCCCCCCCCCCCCCACCTCAACCCCGCCCACCTCAACCTCCTCATGCTCTCTCAGAGAGAGCATGTCCCAAATTCCAAGCTGCTGTTTTGAGGCATGTTGGCATTTTTTTCCATAACTTCAGTTGATTTATTTTGGAAAACCTTGTTACATTGTTTAATGCATCCAGCGGGGCATCACAACAAAATGAGGCATAATAATGTGTTAATTCCACAACTGTATATATCGGTATCGGTTGATATCGGAATCAGTAATTAAGAGTTGGACAATATCGGAATATCGGATATCGGCCAAAAAGCCATTATCGGACATCTCTAGTTCATATCCAGTATTTTCAGTCCAAAAACATTAAATAATGCTTCTAAATTAAATCAAATGCATACATGTATTAGAATGCATAACGAGGTGTCACGGCTGTTTACACCAAGCCCTGCCCTTTTATTGGTGTTCTGCTGGGTTTTGGGTTAGTTCCTGTTCTGCGCTTTTATTTTGGAGACTTTTCTTGTTGTTTTTTCGTGACCGCTTCACACATCTTTGTCACAGAGCATTTCCCCTCACCTGTTTTCTGTTTGCAATCAGTTCTATTTAAAGGCCTACTGAAATGAATTTTTTTTATTTAAACGGGGATAGCAGATCTATTCTATGTGTCATACTTGATCATTTCGCGATATTGCCATATTTTTGCTGAAAGGATTTAGTATAGAACAACGACGATAAAGATTGCAACTTTTGGTATCTGATAAAAAAAAAGGCTTGCCCCTACCGGAAGTAGCGTGACGTAGTCAGTTGAACATATACGCAAAGTTCCCTATTGTTTACAATGATGGCCGCATGAAGTGAGAGAGATTCGGACCGAGAAAGCGACAATTTCCCCATTAATTTGAGCGAGGATGAAAGATTTGTGGATGAGTAAAGTGCAAGTGAAGGACTAGTGGGGAGTTGAAGCTATTCAGATAGGGAAGATGCTGTGAGAGCCGGGGGTGACCTGATATTCAGCTGGGAATGACTACAACAGTAAATAAACACAAGACATATATATACTCTATTAGCCACAACACAACCAGGCTTATATTTAACATGCCACAAATTAATCCTGCATAAAAACACCTGCGTGTTTGTTATGCTAGCTCCTAGCTCCTCTGCTAGCTCCTAGCTCCATAGAACACGCCAATACAATTCAAACACCTGATCAACACACACAATCACTCAGCCCAAAAGACCGTTCACCTAACCCAAGGTTCATAAAGCTTATATATTTTTAAAAAGTTACGTACGTGACGCGCACGTACGGTACGGTACGTGTTATGCTAGCTCCTAGCTCCTATGCTAGCTCCTAGCTCCATAGAACACGCCAATACAATTCAAACACCTGATCAACACACACAATCACTCAGCCCAAAAGACCGTTCACCTAACCCAAGGTTCATAAAGCTTATATATTTTTAAAAAGTTACGTACATACGCAAAAAAAAGTTGCGCACATACGGTCAAGCGATCAAATGTTTAGAAGCCAAAGCTGCATACTCACAGTAGCACGTCTGCGTCTCTGTCATCCAAATCAAAGTAATCCTGTTAAGAGTCTGTGTTGTCCCAGTTCTCTACAGGCGTCTGTGTATCGAAGTCAAAAGTCCTCCTGGTTAGAGTCTCTGTTATCCGAGTTCTTCCATCTTGACTGCATCTTTCGGGAATGTAAACAAAGAAGTGCCGGCTGTGTACTGTTGTGGCTGACTACGTTCGAAAAATACGTCCATTTCGCACCGACAACTTTCTTCTTTGCTTGCTCAGCTTCCTTCTTCATAATGCAATGAACATGATTGAAACAGATTCACGAACACAGATGTCCAGAATACTGTGGAATTATGAAATGAAAACAGAGCTTTTTCGTATTGGCTTCAATGTGGAAGGCATACCCGTGTTCGCCGGTCTACGTCACTCGCATACGTCATCCTCAGAGGCGTTTCGAACCGGAAGTTTAGCGGCAAATTTAAAATGTCACTTTATAAGTTAACCCGGCCGTATTGGCATGTGTTATAATGTTAAGATTTCATCATTGATATATAAACTATCAGACTGCGTGGTCGGTAGTAGTGGCTTTCAGTAGGCCTTTAAGTTGAGGGTGAACCACCATTCATTGTCAGGACATAGTTTGTTGACGCTACTATCCTTGATCCTCTGATGACCATAGACGAACCTTTTGGGTGCTTAATGCAAGTTACTCGAACTGTGTGGACGCCGTCAGCTCCACATTCCCTGTAAGTGTTTTGCCTTTTTTTAGTTTCGGCATAGCCTGTTTAGTCAGAGCACTACCCCGTTGCTCTCGCTTTTTGTTCATTTTACTAATAAATTCCCCTTTGGTACCCCGCGCTCCAACCTCGGTAATCTGCATCCCTAAAGTCACGACAACTTCCGGTGTCTCCAATAACGCACCGCTCAACTCCGCATGACAGAATGTCCCGACAATGAATGGTGGCTCACCCTCAACTTAAATAGAACTGAATGCAAACAGAAAACAGGTGAGGGGAAATGCTCTGTGACAAAGATGTGTGAAGCGGTCACGAAAAATCACCAACACAACAGGAAAAGTCACCAAAATAAAAGCGCAGGACAGGAACTAACCAAAAACACTGCAGAACACCAACAAAAGGGCACGGCTTGGTGTAAACAGCCGTGACATGAGGGCCTGTTCTGTGCTCAGTCAAGGGTGTAGTTTCATTTTGATATGAAGAAAAATAAAACTTACAATTTAGCCACCAGTGTTTAAAATTAAATTTTAAATCCTAACTAAAGATGCAATTTTGTTCTTACAAAAAATGCTAAAGGAAAAAAAAGACATACTGATAAGGGTAAAGACCATTCTAATTGTGAGAATAAATTAGAATGAAAGATGGCAGTGTATTAAATTAAACTACATTAAATTAAAGTTAAATTCAATTATAATTTATTGGCAATACAAGGTTATTAAAAAATTTTAAAAATAAGAAATTATATGTTATTGGTAGATTAAATTTATTATGCTAGAAAAGCAAAAAGAATACTGGCAAGACACACTGATGAAGGTAAAGCTAATTCAATTGTGAGAATAAATAACGGTAAAAAAAAATGTATACAAAGGATAAATGGTAGAGCTGTTAAGTTAAAGTCATTAATTAAATACAATTTTAAATAATTAAAATGTAATTTAATTTGAATTAATTAGCAATGTAAGGGTATTAAAAATTATGCTGACTTGATTAATAATCTATTGTCATTCGGACCCCACAAGATTGTTTTTTATTGCTAGATTAATCTAATATTTGTGTGTTTAACGCATACTAACTTGATATTTGGGTGTTTTTGTAGGCATGATAAAATGGTCAATTTCAGAATCAGAATCACATTTATTGACCAAGTATGATTAAGACACAAGGAATTGACCAAAATACAATAAATGCATATTTAACTTGGGCTGTGGTTTGGTGTATTTCTGTATTTATTTAGGACGTTTCCATGAATATTATCTTTATTGAAAGCATGAATAAGAAATAATTGTGTTTTCATATTATTTTTTAATCAAAAAACAGTTAGTTAGTTGATGCAAATACTAGTAGTGTCCTGGCTGGTGCACCAACGTCATGAAATCATTAGAGTAGATTATCAAAGGTTGCCGTAGCAACGGCAGAGATGCTTGTCTCCTTACTTCACGTCTTAAATAATGTTTTTGCATCTACATATTCATGCAGTCATACGTAATGTCTCTCTAAGGCTTGAAGACGAGATCTTCATCACCGATTTAACCATCAAGTCTAATATAGAAGACTGTAAATGACGCGCCTAATGATACGTTCAGTTAAATCCCACATTTATAGTAGCTCTGTAAAAGAATTTAGCGAGGAATGTAGCAGCTAATGAAACCTTGGCTTGAGAGAAAGGGGGAAGGGAATCACAGCAAACCTGAAAATATATTTAACCACTAACATGAACAACCATTTACATAGCAACATGTCACTACTTCTGTCATCTCTTCAAGGGCTTTCAATGAAGTGTTGGGCTTGAGAACAGGTTAGTAAATATTTTATGGTGAGGGTATAAACAAAAGTGTATGCTGTTGGCTCACAGGCGATCCATATGGCAGGCCTGGCTGTTTGCGCACATGTAATCATGAATACCATTGACTTATAGCTGATAACAATCCAAATAGTCACTACGAATATGCTAATAGCTGCATGTCAGGGGTCAGGACCTTCACGAGCACGCATTTACCAACTGCATGTGCACGGAATAAATTACTGTTTGAAAGCAGAATCATTGTAAACACATTTGCATGGGATTACCAGACTTTTACACTTTTCTTACACACTAAACGAGACCATTAGCACTGATGCTACTGCTAAGAAGACACGGAAGATATCTTAGCTTGTCCAACAGTATCAATCACAAAGTTTGATTATCCAGATAAGTTTATTTATATTTTATTTCAATATATTATGTAATTTTATTTTATTTGGTGTTTTTGCTTAGTTTGTTGTGATTGGTTTTGTTTATTTTCATTTAGTTTTATCCGTAATTTAATTTAATTTAATTTAGTGTTCTGTTGTGTTTTTCTTAACTTGTTTCTTTTTTTTTTTACATTTTATATAATTTTATTTGTAATTTAATTAAATGTATTTCATTTTAATGTGGGTTAATTATTTTTTATTTTATTCTATTTGGTGTTTTGTTGTTTGCTTTAATTGGTTTTGTTTCTTTTCATTTTGTTTTATCTGTAATTTAATTTTTAATTTAGTGGTCTTCTTTATATTTGTTTTTTCCGTTAATTTAATTTAGTGTAATGTTCTGTTGTGTTCTCCTAATTTGTTTCTTTTGTTTTTTTGTTTTTTACATTTTATATGTCATTTAATTTTAATAAAATTTAGTGTTTTGTTATTTTATTTTATTTTTTTCATTTTATTTGTAATTTAATTTAATTTAATTTGATTCATACATTGACTTGTAATGCTTAATCTTTGGTTAATTAGTTAGTTTGCTTAGTTTGTTTTGATAGATTTGGTTTCTTTTCGTTTCGTTTTATCTGTAATTTAATTTAATTTATTTTTTGTTGTGTTTTTCTTAATGTGTTTCCTTTGTTCTTTTACATTTAATTTCATGTTATTTGTAATTTAATTTAATTTAATTTACTTTAATTATATTTATTTTTATTTTATTTAGTGTTTTTTTTGTTTGCTTTAATTGGTTTTGGGTTGTTTTTATTTGGTTTTCGATGTAATTTAATTTAATTTAGTGTTCTGTTGTGTTTTTCTTCCAATTTTGTTTTATCTGTAATTGAATTTAATTTAATGTTATGTTGGGGTTTTCTTAATTTGTTTCTTTTGTTTTTTACATTTTATGTAATTTATTTCAATTTAGTGTTTTGTTATTTCTTCATTTTATTTTCAATTTAATTTAATTTAATTTGATTCATACCCTCATTGTTAATGCCTAATCTTTAGTTAATTAGTATTTTATTTGTACTTTATTGATATATAGAGATGGTGCTCTTTTTGGTTTTAAAGGCTGTGGCATTTGGTGGGTCAAAGGTCAGGGGCCATCATGCGTACACTTAGCAGCTGCACGGGGAATAAATTACATTGGAAAAGAGAATCATTAGAAATACATTTGCATGACTTTGGGATGTAAAGAAATGCATTTCTGCAGGTCATGTAGCAATAGTGCCTTGACATTGATAGCGAGTGGGCGGGGTTTTGCTATGCAAAAAAAAAAAAAAAAAAAAAAGGTAGAATTGACAATGTGTGACGGCGCTGAAATGGCTTTACCCCTACCCTCCCTTTTTGTACGCCTTCACTTGTCTTCATCAGCGCCAAAGCCTATTGTGTAGTTACACACTGTTAACCTTTAATAAATACACAGCACGCCACTGTCACAATCAATTCTGCTCATTTGGAAACTTTCAGTCAGTCGAGGCTCGCGAGCTAAATCATTCGCACCTCGCACGTGCTTCACCAGCCACAACGCCCGGTCTTGCTTCATGAAATACCTTCATCTTTCCATCAAGCTGCTGAAAGGCAGACGCTCACAACTGACAATGTCAGCAGCAGCAGAAAAATGGAATTGAATTGAAGGCACACAAGACCATTTGACCGAAATTACAAATATTGAAATACCACCCAAAAGAATAATTGAATTTAATTGAATTTAATCGTATTTAATGTAAGATGGTCAAAGCAAGAACCCAATTGTTTTTCAAATGTATGTTACTCACTATGTTAGAGTTGGCAAGTCAGGTCAAAGGTTTGAGTGCATCTAGACTACAGTTTATTTTAGGTGGTCACAACTTGAATTGATTTTCATTGTGTTGTAGCAAAGCAAGACGCCGATTTGTGTATAAAAAATATGGACTTCAACGTAAGTTATTTTTTACGGCCAAATACGGTTATTGCATTATCAAAAAAAGAACCCTATTGATTTTAAATTACACTGAATTCAAGATGCTTGAGGTAGCAGAGGTCAAGGGTCAATGAATGATCACGTTTTAAATGGTGTACTGTTTATAACCATTAAATATTGTAATTGTATTGACAAGGAAAGTACCCCATTGATTTGGAATAATATGGGATTAATGAAATTTAAAGGGGAACTGCACTTTTTGGGGAATTTTGCCTATAATTCACAATCATTATGAGAGACAAGAAGACAAAAGGTTTTGTTTTTTTCATTCCAACATGTCAAAAATCGGCTGGCAATGCAGCTAATGGGAGTGATCAATTCTACCGCTAAATCACTTCAAAAATGCATTCAAAAACCATCAAAAATACTTTATTTAAGTTCCGTAACCTGTATAATAACCAAGTTCTAACGACATTGTTATTGTAAGCGCGAACATTGAGGGGCGGTATAGCTCGGTTGGTAGAGCGGCCGTGCCATCAACCTGAGGGTTGCAGGTTCGATCCCCGCTTCCGCCATCCTAGTCACTGCCGTTGTGTCCTTGGGCAAGACACTTTACCCACCTGCTCTCAGTGCCACCCACACTGGTTTAAATGTAACTTAGATATTGGGGTTTCACTATGTAAAGCGCTTTGAGTCACTAGAGAAAAGCGCTATATAAATAGAATTCACTTCACTTCACTAACTCTTTTTCTAGCGCAGTGGTTCTCAAATGGGGGTACGCGTACCCCTGGGGGTACTTGAAGGTATGCCAAGGGGTATGTGAGATTTTTTTTAAATATTCTAAAAATAGCAACAATTCAAAAATCCTTTATAAATATATTTATTGAATAGTACTTCAACAAAATATGAATGTAAGTTCATAAACTGAACATCAAAACAAGTAGGCTATTCCATTCATTACCATAAACCCAGAGTTTCCCCCATGCCATGATGGTTTGACCCTCACTAAAATGTCTGTCAAAAAGAACTGTGAAAAGAAATGCAACAATGCAATATTCAGTGTTGACAGCAAGATTTTTTGTGGACATGTTCCATAAATATTGATGTTAAAGATTTCTTTTTTTGTGAAGAAATGTTTAGAATTAAGTGCATGAATCCAGATGGATCTCTATTACAATCCCCAAAGAGGGCACTTTAAGTTGATGATTACTTCTATGTGTAGAAATCTTTATTTATAATTGAATCACTCGTTTATTTTTCAACAAGTTTTTAGTTATTCGTATATCTTTTTTTTCCAAATAGTTCAAGAAAGACCACTATAAATGAGCAATATTTTGCACTGTTATACAATTTAATAAATCAGAAACTGATGACATAGTGCTGTATTTTACTTCTTTATCTCTTTTTTTCAACCAAAAATGCTTTGCTCTGATTAGGGGGTACTTGAATTGAAAAAATGTTCACATCACTGAAAAAAGGTTGAAAACCACTGTTCTAGCGTACCAACACATTGATATGCTTCGGCATTAGCCGTAAAAGCTAGCTACGGCAAGAGATAAGCTAGCAACTGCGTCAGTACGAAACGCGTTTGAGTTTGTAATGCACAACACAATGTGATAGGACACCAATCTGTACTGACTGAAAAACATGAACAATCATATTACAGTATCTGTAAAGTATTAGCCCACATGTCATGTTTTGGTTGTACACAGCTAGCTCGACAGTGTATGTAGTTGGAATAACACGCATGATGTACTGCATGTATCAAAATCAATATTAAAGTGACTTACTCGATGGACAGTTGTTCGTTTGGTCCAGCTGGCCGGGGACATTTGTTTCCGGTTTGTTTGGGTAAGCACTCTACTTACGTCGAAATAGTTTGGCTTCAAGTTCCACATTTACAGCGTCAAGTCACGCCGACCCTCACTGTCTCGGCTTCCGTTTCACCCTTCCTTTGGGCTGGCCTCTATAAGCAGCAGTTCATCCTTCATCCTCCATACATTCAGCTTCTAAAAGATAAGGTTGTGAATCGTCATTTGTTCAAAAATAGTCGTCTTCATTGTCTGTTACCAAGTCTACCATGATTAGAAAACGTATTTGTTTCCCGATTCGGAAGTGTGTTGCTTTGGAAACGGAAATCAATGCGCGGAAGAAATCAAAATGACCAAAATGCGGAAAATATTGTAAATATTATATATTGTTAGGAACGTGTCTGTTACTACATTATATATTGACTTGCAGTGTGTACCATATTTTTCGGAGTATAAGTCGCACAGGTCGAAAATGCATAATAAAGAAGGAAAAAACATATATAAGTCGCATTTTTGGGGGAAATTTATTTGATAAAACCCAACACCAAGAATAGACATTTGAAAGGCAATTTAAAATAATAAAAAATAGTGAACAACAGGCTGAATAAGTGTACGTAATATGACACATAAATAACCAACTGAGAACGTGCCTGGTATGTTAACGTAACATATTATGGTAAGAGTCATTCGAATAACTATAACATATAGAACATGCTATACGTTTACCAAACAATCTGTCACTCCTAATCGCTAAATCCCATGAAATCTTATACGTCTAGTCTCTTACGTGAATGAGCTAAATAATATTATTTGATATTTTACGGTAATGTGTTAATAATTTCACACATAAGTCGCTCCTGAGTATAAGTCGCACCCCCGGCCAAACTATGAAAAAAAACTGCGACTTATAGTCCGAAAAATACGGTATATAAAACGTTACTGGAGGGTTTTGAAATTGTTTTAGAGGGCTTTGAAGGTTACAACGGTGACTGCCATTAGCCGCATCTTCCAAGGTTTTTTTATCATCTTTATAATCCTAAAATAAAAATATATTGTCTCTCATAATGATTGTGAACAAGAAGCAAAATTCCCAAAAAAGTGCAGTTTCCATTTAAAGTAGCATAGATTAAAGATGGAATATACACTCATTTTAAGGGGTCGGTTGGTGATAACCGTCAAGGATTGTTACTGTATCGTCAGATGAATAACATTATTGATTTTAAATAAATATTTCAACTTCAGTTATTGTATCGCCAAAACAAGAACTCCATTTATTTTGAAGGCAATGGGATTCAACACTCTTAAGCTAGCAAAGGGCAAGTGAAAGTTCATTTTAAGTGCAGGGTTTCTGCGGGGCATTAAAAAGCATTAGAAGTCATTCAATGGATTTTGTGAAAATCAAGGCCATAAATGGCATTAAAAAAAGCATTATATGCGATGTCCAGAGGCATTAAAAATGTAATACAATTGTAGGACTTGGCCGATCCAATCCATCAAACGATGAACGAAAATGAACTTAAGAATGTTGCGGTCAACAATAAATTGCTATGTCTGTCTGTGTGTTTCTTTTCTTCGTCTGTAGATTTAAAACTGGATACAAGAGGTCTTTCTAGGTCCGAAAACGAGAAAAGCAACGCCTTCTTAGCGGCTACTCTGCTGGACAACAAAATCAAACAGCTGTGGGGGCCCAAACTTTGCCATTCTTTGGTCTTTAACGTCCTTAACTCTGACATCATGTCGTGTTATTGAGGAATCTGAGATTGTTACATACACTACTATTTTATTTCAATTGTCTCCAGTTTCAACACACATGAGCTAAAGTGGCTAATATTAGCCACTCTCATCACGCAGGCAATTCATTTGACCTACAGTGGCCTAGGATGGACAAAGAAGGCATTTCTAACGACAGACCACTACTATTCCCAAAGTAAATGAACAATAATTCCTTCAGCTGCCTGACTTTACACATAACTTGTTATCTATTGTATCCATTTTAAACAACTGTGAGGGTGTAAAATATTATCTATTCAAGATCGACTCACTTTATTTTCAATGCATCTTATTGGCATTTTCCCCAAATATCATTCCATGACATGTATTTTTCAAAAACCCTTAAATCAATCATCCATTTCCGAACACATGCATCTTTAGCATTCTTATTATGATGTTAATTTATTATTCCATAAAATATTTTAACAGTTTTTTTTTTAAATTGTATGCGATTAAAAAACAAATGCTCCAGTTTGTGGCTGTTGTACTTTCAGAGAATACCGTATGTCCTTGAATAGCCGCAGGGGCGCTAATTAATTTAAAACCTCTTCTCACTCCTGCGCTTACCAAAAGCATGCGGGATGGGCAAGCATGCGCTAATTATTTTAAAACCTCTTCTCACTCCGGCGCTTACCTTATCATGAAAAGCACATTTAATAAAAAAAAAACGTTATTATGGTCTTACCTGTACTTATAAATGATGTCCATCTGCAGCTGCTTCTGATCAAAGGCAGTCTTCCTTATCTTTCTTCAGTTTTAAAAGTCTCTGAAGATATTCCTTTAATTATTACCTCCTGCTTCGATTGAAAGTCCAGTTTAGAAAACTGTTTTATTTTAGATATGTAATCCTCCATGGTAAAAGTGCAAGCAAACGATGGCGGCTCATGCATGCTGCTTGTTGTCTTCTTCTGCAGCACCGGTCTTCTGCAGTACAGGTAGTCGCAAGAAGGATCACTAGCGCCCTCTACCACTAGGAGGCGGGAGTCATTTAATGACTCATATTTGACCCGGCGGAAGTGCCAAGCATGCGCTAATTATTTTGCGAAACGAGTTTGACCCGGCTGTAATTCCAGGCAGGCGAATACTATATTCCCGGCGGCAATTCAAGGAAATACGGTATGCATTTTTACGGCATGTTTTAAAGAGATAAAGTAAAATAAAAATACTTCTGGGTATATAGGTTAGAGTGTCCGCCCTGAGATCGGTAGGTTGGAGTTCAAATCCCAGCCGAGTCATACCAAAGACTATAAAAATGGGACCCATTACCTCCCTGCTTGGCACTCAGCATCAAGGGTTGGAGTTGGGGGTTAAATCACCAAAATGATTCCCGGGCGCAGCGCCGCTGCTGCCCACTGCTCCCCACTGCTCCCCAAGGGGATGGGTCAAATGCAGAGGACAAATTTCACCACATCTAGTGTGTGTGTGACAATCATTGGTACTTTAACTTTAAAAATTATATTGTTCAACTAATTCAGAATTGAATGTTTATTTAGAGGGCTTAAGTGCAATTCCCCTTTAATCATTTTGATTGAAGGTACAGTGTGATGATCGACAGGCGGAATCGCTTAATTGGCTATTGTCTACGGCTGCGCACAAAGTCAAAACACTGGATGCTACTACAGGAAAATAAATAAACAAAAATAAATTCTCAGATGAAACAGTCTTGCGGGCCAATTCTAATTCACTAAATAGTAACAGTTAATTGTTCAACTATTTGAGATTATCATTGCCAAATGCTTACAATGAATTGAGTGGTTACACACAATTGTAAGCCTTTGACTATATATAATAACTGTCTGGGGTCAGACATGGGCATTACATTTTTTAAGAGGAATTAAAAAGCCTTAATTAAATTTGCTGATACTTGCAGAAGCCCTGAAGTAGTATCTGGAATTGTTATAATATGCCATAGCAAGAATCATTATGCTTTTTTCACTGTATTTGTGTTTTAAAATACTGCAGGTAGCTAAGGTTGATGGACAAATATCAATTTAAAGTAAGTTATTTTCAAGTGGTTTCCTAGTCACAAAGTGTTGACAAATTGTCCTAAAGAACCCTGTTGATTTTGAACTTCTTTGTTTGTATTCATTATATTTATTGAGAATCATAATCTTTCATTCAAGACTGTTAAAATAACTAATATTCTTCAAGAACCATATTGATTTTCGAAGGTCAATGTGGTAAGTTCTGTTTTTTTAAAACATTTGTTTATTAGATTTTAGACACATACAGTTGACAGAAATAGTCAAAAATACATCAAATGTTGATTTTCCCCCCAACAAGTAAAACTAAGTGTATATATAATATTGATAATGAGAACAATTAAATAAAAAGAAAATAATTAAATAAAAAGAAACCACAGACTGAGATCAACATAAAACCATGCACAGCTGCATTTCTGAATGGCCCCGGAGAGACACAACAACCAACAAGTACACAAAAGGCTCATTACCCACCCACATTTCAATTGTGGTTCAATAGGGGTTAACTTGGAGATCAGTCTCTATACATATCTCGGAAAGGCACCCCATAGTTCTTGAAACTTTACAATGTCATGCAAAACATTCAATGTCAGCCTAATCTTCTCCAGTTTGAGAAAATACAGAACATCTTTAATCCAGCGGGTGTGGCAAGGATGTGCTGTTGCCTTCCAATTTAATAGAATGAGTCCTCAAGCCAACAAAATACTGAATGCTACAATATTCTTTTTGGATTTGTTAAGGGTAGAAGACTGAGGTGCTACTCAAAATAGTCCACTTAGAGGATTTGGTTCAATCCTTTCGCCGGTGACCACAGTCAAAGTGTTAAAAATGTTTGTACAATAGCTGTTCAGGGATGGGCAGAGCCAAAACATTTGTATTAAATTAGCTGGAGCCTGTTGAGACTGATCACATAACACAGATATGCCATCGTATATCTTCACTAATCGGACCTTGGTATAATACCTACAATGTATTAGCTTGCATTGGATGAGGCTGGGTCTAGCCCAAATAGACTTATGAACTCCACTTAAGATCTCAGTCCAGATATCCTCAGACAGACTTATAGCCAAAACCCCATCCAGAGTGACTTAATTGAAGTCAGAGAGTCAGGGCGCATTTGGTTATAGACATGTGTAATTGAGCCTTTCAAAGTCGGAAGCGGTGTCAGAAACACATCTAAAACTGCATCAGTCCGTAAGTCCGGGAACCTAGGGAAAGTATTGCAAACAAAACTGCGAATATGTAGATTTCTAAAGAAATGTTGCTTACGGAGTGAAAATGTAATACAAAGTTGCTGAAAAGAGGCAAAAGTGTTGTCAATTTACAAATATTTAATATTGTTGATCCCCAGACTTGACCACCTTAAAAAGGCACTATCGACAAGAGAGGGAGGGAAAGCCTGATTAACAGTAATGGGTGAAAGACTACACTGCAAAAAGTCAGTGTTCAAAAACAAGAAAAAAAAATACTAAAATGGGGGGTATTTTATTTGAACTAAGCAAAATTATCTGCCAATAGAACAAGAAAAGTTGGCTTATCAAGACTTTCCAAAAACAAATCAAATTAGCTAATTTCAATGAACCCAAAAATACCTTAAAATAAGTATATTCTCACTAATAACAAGTGCACTTTTCTTGGTAGAAAAAAAAAGACAACTTTTTGCTCAATATGTTGAAAAATATTCTTAAATTAAGTAAATGCTAGTGCCATTATCGTGACATACTGATATGCGCTCGGCATTACATTTACTTATACTAAAAACTAATGTATTGTTCTTAATGGAAATTCAACAAGGCAACCGCTTGTTACTCTCGTGGTCTCCGAGCCGCTCAGGCAAATCAAATGGTCTAAAAATGCATTTTTCCATCGACAACATGACATAATCGCGCCAAGTGCATGCTCTTTCAGTCAATTAGTGCGCATATATACAGCCCGGAACCCCAGCCAAAATTTTTTAATTTGTAATTTTGAAGAATTTATCTGAATGTGCATGAACTATTTCTGTTCAAAATTGTTAGAAATGTCACATGTTAAATGTTTAAATATTAACTGTCAGTTTGCTGTACTGTGCCAACTGTACTACTATATGAGTACCTATTTTCTAATGTTTCATTGAAAATAAACCAGCAAAGTCCATTTGGCTGTCATCCGTTTTAATTATGAGACACAATTGTGTCAAAGTCATGATTTGTTTTTTTTCATGCTTGAAATAAGAAATGATTACTTTAAAAAAAAAGTAGTTTTATACTTGTGAGTGTTGATGACACAGCTTTGCAACAGTTGATATTCTAGTTTCAAGCATGTTTTACTCAATATAGGTCATCAAATCTCAGCAACAAGCTGTAATATCTTACTGAGATAATTTAGGACCAAAACACTTAAAACAAGTAAAACACTAACATAAAATCTGCTTAGTGAGAAGAATTATCTAATAAGCAAATATCACCCTTATTTTAGATATTTAATCTTATTTAGATTTCAATTTTTGCAGTGTAGTAATAGTCTGTAAACCAAAATAGCGCTGAAACTGAACCCAAATCCTGAATGAAGCTTTTACGATTGAATTTTTTGTGAATGAGAAAGTAGACGAGTGAATGGGAAAGTGAAGCAGAGCTCTAAGAGATATTGCTTTGGTTGAGTTTGCCATCAAGGTTTAAATGCTTCATATTGCAGCCAATATTTAAGAATTATAATGTTGGTGGCCCAGTAATAAAAAATATTGTTTTTGTAACATTTTTAAGATCCTGGGGCCGTACTTATCAAGCTTCTTAGAGTGCCATTTTACACTTAAGTCCTGAGAATTTGCGAAATTTAGTCCTACTCTCAAACTTAAGAATAAAAGCTTTTTATCAACGTTCTTAAGTCTAAGAATCACTCCTACTCTCCACGATATTTAAGAGACCTTCAGAGGTGTCTTAAGTGGTTAGGAGTTGCCAGCAGGGGATGGCACTGAGGCGAGAGAGACGTGCGCGAACGTTCAGGGAACGGAACAATGTTTTTTGTTTCTTTTTTATGACGAGCAGCTGATCAAACGGTATCGTTTAGACAGAGCGGATATTATTTTTGTCACAGATTTAATACTTTTCGATTCCTTGTTGATTTCTGCATGTGTCTGCAGTGGGCTAGTATATATAGAGCCACCCACACCAGTTTCAAATTAGTTGCCTAATTAATGAATTGGAAAGAAAATGTTATGACAGTAGCGTATGTGAGTGGCCGTGAGGTGAGTGACGTCAGTGAGTGTGTGGGCGATAGAAGAGAGGGAGCGGTAGCGTGAGTGCCGGCGGGGACTAGTTTGTTTTGTATTATTTTGTAGTTTATTGTCAAAATATACACTCCCATTGTCCACTTAAATATTTCCAAGATATTTCTTTATTCTTAGACAACGGATTCCCTTCCGTGATTGGTCATTTCTATGGACACAGAAATGACGTCACCTAAAATTCCGTTTACGGCACATAGTAACGTCGTAATTCAGCTCTGAGTGTGACACTTAAGATTCAGTCCTACACTTCGCTGAAAGTGTGAGTAAGACGCTTGATAACTAACTTTTAAGTGCAGCTTTCAGCGAAGAATTTATTTACTCTTAAGTCAACTCTTAGCAGACTTCTTAGGAGTAATTCTAAGAAGCTTGATAAGTACGGCCCCTGGTCTTTACCAAGAATCCTATTGATTTTGAGTGGATTTGACTCAACACTCTTGAGCTGGCTGAGGCACACAGAGTACAATTTTTCTTCAGCGAGAACACTATCGATTCAAAATTCCACCAAGACATTGAGGTAGACGAGGTCAAGGTGTCCTAGTCACAGGTTGTTTTTTTTTAAATGTTGGAACATTTCTGAAGCTTGAACCCTATTGGTTTTGAAGGAATGCTGTTTTCCTGACCATACGAAACCAGAACGCTGTTCATTGCAGGGCAGACCTACGCCAAGGCTCCACTGTTAAAATTACAGCTAAAGAGGTAAACAGGAAGTAGAAAAGTTGAGGAAACTAGTAGTCTTCCTTCTATTTGGGTCCCAACCTCCCTGAAACGTTGAAGGACAGACCTTGCGCCGCAATACTGCCGAGCCAGCACGCGTGGCCACGGCGTAAGCACATTTTCTGCCGCGCTTAAGCCACTGTTGGAAAACAAGTCGCTCCCTTGAGGGTCCCCACATGTCCTCCTCACACCCACCCCGACCCACAAACACACCATCACAGGGCGTAAGCGTGCGTCTGCAAGCGTGTTTGTACACGTGCTGTTGTTGGTGCAGGTGTTAGTGAGGCCTTCACACGAGGGCTAATGGAAGCAGCCATGAACAACATAACATGAACAACACAACGGTAACACAGTCTGCTGGTGACCGCACATTTGCTCAATAATTCAGAACCTTGCAAGAAATCAACACTTTAACCCCCCAAACAACATTGTTGCTCCACAATGTGCTGCTTTCCGTATTGCACACAGAAATATTTAATGCATCCAAAAAATAATATGGCAAAAAAATGTTGGTATAACAAGATATTACAAATATTTAGCTACAAAAATGTAAATAAATGTAACTATTTACAATTATATTTGCTAAAAAAACCAAACATAAATAATTAACAACTCATATTACTCCAATTATTATTAAATAATAAATACAATTAAATAATTAAATATTGACGCTGTCTAATTTATTTGTTTTATACATTTGGGAATAAATAAAGTAATAAAGAAAAATTACAGAGAAATATGTAAGTGTAATTTCCATGCTATTATAGCAGTGATTCGCACAATTATTTTCTGTTATGCCCCCAACCAGGAAGAAAAACATTTCGCCCCCACACTCATTCCCTGTCGCGACTATAAATAGCATAATTTGTCTATAAAATTGTTATAAGTACACCTCTGCATAACATTGTATTATTTTTGGTTATGATTATTGTGTTAGTTTATTTTGAAGATGCATACAATTACAATATGATTCATCATGTTTCCAGTTTGTCATTACAGCATGTCTGAAAAGGAGTAGGCAGAAACAAAGATTAAAAAGAAATATAGATCACCTTACAACAAAGAAACATTGTCTTTTTAGCTTGTAACAGAAAATATTCAAAATGCATCAGTTTGCCTGAAATAAATTTTTTTTAAAAGTCCTTATTTAAACTATAAAAAAAAAATTTGGACCGACTTGAACCATTTAATATTGAAAATGAAAGTAAATAAACTCAATAATTAATAATAAATTAAAATATATCAACAACATTCACTCAAAAGCACAAGATATAAAACACTTTAACCTACAAAACAAAATGAATAAAACAATTTTTGTAGATTTTTCAAATCAAAATAAGGAAGTCAGGATTAATGAGCACATTTTGTAGTGCCCAATTTATGGAAGCGGGGTTTGAAGCATGATACTGCATGAAACTGATTAAGCATGTTTCCCGGGGTCACACGCACCCCCTGGTATCGCAAAAAGTATTGCGAGATTTCGCTAAAAGTATTGCGAGATCTCGCAAAACATTTTTTTCCCCTCCATGTCCCTTTAGGGGCTCCGTATAAATGTTATGTGAAGAAAGTAGTATTTTTTTTTGGAAAAAAGTAGCAATGTTAGAAAAAATATGTTTTAATTTTACTAAAATAATGTTCAAAAATTCTAACAACAAAGTCTTGTTGTCCTCAAAACATTGTTGCAATGTTAGGAAAAAATATTTAAATTTTCACTAAAATAAAGTCTCAATATTACAAGAATTAAATCTGAATAATTACCCTCACCCAAAAAATGTAATGCTGTAAAAATAGAATTGTAATTTGCATAGAATAAAGTGTTATTTTTTCATAGAAAAATATTGTTATATTATGTGAATAATGTGTATATTATGAGAATAGTCTTAGTTTTCCACAGACAAATGTGGTAATGTCACATGGATTAAAGACATTTTACCAGTATAAAGTCTAAATATATCTTGACAATAAAGGCTTATTTCCCCCTAAAATGTTGTAAAAATGAATTTTATGAGAAAAAAGTGTTATTTTTACAAAGATAAATCAGGTTATGTGATACATAAGTTACAATGTTAGGAATATTTGCCTAATTTAACGAAAAATCAAAATATTAGAGAATAGTCTTATTTTAATTTATTTATAATTCTGCCCAGAAAAAAATTGTAACGTTATGAGAATACATTTGTCATTTTCTGAGAATAGAAATGAAACATGAGAGAATAGTGTGAATATTGTGAAAGTAAAATGGCAAAACAGTTTGGTAATGTTGATAGAAATAGCAATTATATGAGAATAAAGTTATAATTTTATGAGAATAAAAAACTAATTATATAAAAAGAGAATGTTTTAAATTATGAGACTATGAAACAACATTGATTTTTATCACTTTCATTACTACTAATGGTATTTTAAGGTATGTCTCTGGTTTGATTCTACGAATCCACAATAACGAGGCAACCTGTACTTACTGTTGATAAATGTAGCGTCTCTAATTAAAGGAACATGCGCGTGTGTTAATGACGCTTGAGGTCGACAATAAAGGTGTCACTCAGCATGCAAATGAGATCCATCGCATATTAGATCAACTCCAGCATGAAATATGCTTATTTGTACACTATGAAGTGCTAATATCAATTTGTCTGCTGTATACACGACACTTAATGTCACAGTGGAAGCTCATCCTCCTTACTAATGCGTATTTTGTCTCAATTTACTTTAAAAATGATCCTCTGCTTATTCAATGTGGCGGCAGCATAAAAGATGAAGAAAGCCATTATCATTAACGTGTCACAACATCAATGCATATTAAACATGATAAATTAAAGTACACAAGCCATCATATTAAAGCAACAATATAACATAATTTGAGACGTATTTTAAAAACACAATGTCACCGGAAAAATTTGACTTTGCTAAAATGGAGTCCAAATAGTACACAAATAAATGAGCAATTTTTACATTTTACAATACTGTAAACTCTAGTTTATTGCTGTTAGTTGATTCCAGGCCTGACCGTGGTAAATCCATTTCTGAAACGTAGGAATTATTAATGGTATAATTTTACTTTTTTCATAAACCATAAAAATCTGACCTTCTGAATACAGTTTTTACCATCATGACAGCAATATAGACATGAAATAACACATTTTAGTCACCTTTTCCCCCCTTTTCATCCAATATAGTAATGTTGCCTGAGGCTGAACCAATCAGTGGCCATGATACTGAACAGAGTGATCTGATTGGTTTGGTCTCCTCTAGTGGCCCGTAATATTGATATTTTAACTAATTTTGCCCTTTTACAATACTAAACAAATCTTTCGCAACACGAAGTGGCGAGGGTTAGGATTCTGAATCTTACCACAACTCACTATTCGATTTAAATTTTTTGGTGTAACGATTCCATTTAGAATCGATTCTTTATTAAACAATTCTCGATTCAATTCTATTTTCGCAATGTACCCTTTTGTATAAAAATATATATATTTATATTAAAAAACATGTTTTAAACTTACAGGTTACAAAAGCTCTTTTTTTTCCCCAAATCGATGATTTAAAATTACACATATATATATATATACGTATGTGGATATACTGTATATACAGTCGTGGTCAAAAGTTGACATACACTTGTAAAGAACATAATGTCATGGCTGTCTTGAGTTTCCAATAATTTCTACAACTCTTATTTTTTTTGTGATAGAGTGATTGGAGCACATACTTGTTGGTCACAAAAAGCCATTCATGAAGTTTGGTTCTTTTATGAATTTATTATGGGTCTACTGGAAATGTGACCAAATCTGCTGGGTCAAAAGTGTACATACAGCAATGTTAATATTTGGTTACATGTCCCTTGGCAAGTTTCACTGCAATAAGGCGCTTTTGGTAGCCATCCACAAGCTTCTGGCAAGCTACTGGTTGAATTTTTGACCACTCCTCTTGATTGATTGGTGCAGTTCAGCTAAATTTGTTGGTTTTCTGACATGGACTTGTTTCTTCAGCATTGTCCACACGTTTAAGTCAGGACTTTGGGAAGGCCATTCTAAAACCTTCATTGTAGCCTGATTTAGACATTCCTTTACCGCTTTTGACATGTGTTTGGGGTCACTGTCCTGTTGGAACACCCAACTGCGCCCAAGACCCAACCTCCGGGCTGATGATTTTAGGTTGTCCTGAAGAATTTGGAGGTAATCCTCCTTTTTCGTTGTCCCATTTACTCTCTGTAAAGCACCAGTTCCATTGGCAGCAAAACAGGAACAGAGCATGCTTAACGGTAGGAATGGTGTTCCTGGGATTAAAGGCCTCACCTTTTCTCTTCCAAACATATTGCTGGGTATTGTGGCCAAACAGCTAAATTTTTGTTTCATCTGACATCACATGGACAAAGATAAGATCTTCTGGAGGAAAGTTCTGTGGTCAGATGAAACAAAAATTGTGTATGCAATCTTTTGATCGCGACTGTATATGTAATTTTCAAGAATTTATATATATATTTACATGTACTATATATACTGTATATATATTTACTGTGTGTATATATATATATATATATATATATATATATATATATATATATATATATATATATATATATATATATATATATATATATATATATATATTTAAATGTTTTAAACATTTTTTGGCTTTCATCTTATCCGCTTGTCTTTGTCCGTTTAACGGAAAATCCGATACCCTTACCTAATTAGCGCCGACGCTCATGCTAACACAAAACAAGACATGTCCTGGCTGGTCCATCAATATTCCAGAGCATTAAAGTCGGCCATGCGGGGTTAGAGTCACCATGACTGTTTTAGTGTTCTGTTATGATTGCGATATACAGATATAATGCACTTTGATGCCAAGCGAGACCAACCAAACATGGTGCTTCCTCTTCCTTTTTAATTTTGGAGGCTCAGCGAAGGCAGCATGAGTGAGGGAAGTCGAGCGAACGTCACAGGAACAGCGAGTACGTGGGCGCCGCAGGAAGTGCGAGAGAGAATTAGTGGGCGTTTTTTTTTCTTCTTCCTACTCCTTCTCCCAATCTGTGTTTATTTATCATACACATGTTTCTTTTTGCGTTAAAGGCATCATCAGGCCACACTTGACCTGATTTTGGGCCCACTGTGCTAATTTAATTTAATTTAGGAACAATTGTGGCGTTAGAATGTCTGGCGTACGTATGAGGAGGGTCTGTCAGTCCCTTGTGGACAGGTGGTGTCATCAGATGGTGGGCGACCATCAATGAGAATGGTCAGAAGAAGCAGGAAACCATAGAAACCGTCCTCACAGTGCCAGACTGACCAAAAAGTGTGAACATGTCCTCACATCAACCACTTCATGACTGGCTTTGTTTTGCTCCAAGGCTCCCCCTACTGTTTGAAAATGTCCCATGTAATATTGTTCCCTTGTTTTTAAATAAGCTCTCACAATAGTGTATTGGAAACTTCCATCCATCCATTTTCTACTGCTTGTCCCGTTCGGGGTCGCGGGGGATGCTGGAGCCTATCTCAGCTGCATTCGGGCAGAAGGCGGGGTACACCCTGGACAAGTCGCCACCTCATCCCAGGGCCAACACAGATAGACAGACAACATTCACACAGTAGGGCCAATTTAGTGTTGCCAATCAACCTATCCCCAGGTGCATGTCTTTGGAGGTGGGAGGAAGCCGGAGTACCCGGAGGGAACCCACGCAGTCACGGGGACAACATGCAAACTCCACACAAAAAGATCCCGAGCGCAGGATCGAACCCAAGACCTTCGTATTGTGAGGTAAACTTGATACTTGAATTTAGACGGTTTAAAAGTGCTTCTAGCTAACCCGACCGGGGACACACCGTTTGCTAACGCTAATCACGGCAGAGTGCATCTCCGAGAAACGTCACTTTTTACGCTGTAACTCTGAACTTCAACGTCCCAATAGGGGACGGCGTGGCGAAGTTGGTAGAGTGGCCGTGCCAGCAATCGAAGGGTTGCTGGTTACTGGGGTTCAATCCCCACCTTCTACCATCCTAGTCACGTCCGTTGTGTCCTTGGGCAAGACACTTCACCCTTGCTCCTGATGGGTGCTGGTAGCGCCTTGCATGGCAGCTCCCGCCATCAGTGTGTGAATGTGTGTGTGAATGGGTGAATGTGGAAATAGTGTCAAAGCGCTTTGAGTACCTTGAAGGTAGAAAAGCGCTATACAAGTATAACCCATTTATCATTTATTATTATTTATAACTTAATGGATGCCATATGTCACATACAAAAAAGTTAAAGTTAAAGTACCAATGATTGTCTAGGTGTGGCGAAATTATTCTCTACATTTGACCCATCACCCTTGATCACCCCCTGGGAGGTGAGGGGAGCAGTGAGCAGCAGTGGTGGCCGCGCCCGGGAATCAATTTTGGTGATTTAACCCCCAATTCCAACCCTTGATGCTGAGTGCCAAGCAGGGAGGTAAAGGGTCCCATTTTTATAGTCTTTGGTATGACTCGGCACTCTAACCACTAGGCCACTGAAAAATGTAACATTAAGGAGTGGGGGGGGGGGGGGGTAGGAGGGCACAAACTACAGCAACATCAGCATAGCCATGTTAGCTACAGAGCTAACACAATATTTTAACATCATGCTAGGTTAGCCTAGTCCAGGGGTCGGCAACCTTTACCACTCAAAGAGCCATTTTGGCAAGTTTCACAAATTAAAGAAAATAATGGGAGCCACAAATAAAAAAATTTAAATTTAAAATGAAAAACACCGCATACAAAGCTTAAATTGCTTTGTGCTATGTTGACCAGGGGTCCCAGACACACGCACCGGCACGCAGTTTAATATGGAAATTTGATGTTAGTGCCCGCGAGTTTTGAATGAATGGCGCTTGATCGCGTCATACTTGCCAACCCTCTCATTATTTCCGGGAGCCTCCCGAATATCAGGGCGTGATGGCACTGCTTTTGGCGCCCTCTACAGCCTGCCCAAACAGTGTACCTGCTCGACCACATGTAGAATGCAGCGTCAGCTTGCTCACGTAAGTGACAGCAAGGCGTACTAGCTCAGCAGCCACACAGCTTACACTGACGGTAGCCGTATAAAACAACTTTAACACTGTTACGTTACAAATATGCGCCACACTTTGAACCCACACCAAACAAGAATGACAAACACATTTCTGGAGAACATCTGCACTGTAACACAACATAAACACAACACAAGAATCCCATGCAGCACTAACTCTTCCGCTCAACCGACGCACGGAGGGGGGGTTTGATGTGGGGGGGGGGGGGGATTTGGTGGTAGCAGGGGTGTATAATCTAGACCGGAAGAGTTAGGACTGCATGGGATTCTGGGTATTGGTTGTGTTGTGTTTATGTTGTTGCCAATTAGGCTGCTTTATATGCCAGCCCTGTCCTTTCATTGTTTTGTGGCCACGCAACATCGACAATTGTTTCTGTGCACTTCAAAGCTGCAAATAATTAATAAAATTAATATATTAATGTATAATAAATTACTTATTTACTCACACGCCGCCGGCTGTCTCTGTATCTCGGGGGTCACGTTGCAAGCAACGCTTACGGCTTCTGACATACATCTGTCGATGACTGACATATCGTTGGCAGATTTATTTTAATATGTGTAGGGAAGCCTTGTCCCCTTTTTTTGGTCCTCCATGAAGTGGCGGGCATGTACACAAAGCCTATTCATCCAGACAGGGGCGGGTCAGAGGTTAAATATGTTTTAAAACATCAGAGGTCAGATTATTATTATACTGTCTAGGTCACCAATAAAAAGTCAATTTGGCATAATAGGGAACCTATATGACAAAATCTTCCGTAAATCTTAGGGCCATGAAAAATATAAATGAATGCTACCAGAATTTCCCGCGACCCCAAAAGGGACAAGCGGTAAAAAATGGATGGATGGGTGGAGATATATATATTCATGCAAACACTGTATATTATTGTTTCCCCCCCAAAAGTCAACCCTGTAATTATGTCACACGACGAAAGTTTTACAGTTATTTAAATAAAATTGTAATTTCCTGAGAAATTCTGAGCTTTTTCTCATTACATAACAATTTTTTCAATATTTTTTTCTTACATGTTTACTATTGTTTTTTCCCCATGTAAGAATACAATTTAAAAAAATAATAATAATACTGTTGTGTAACCGCATAAGGTAGTGTCAAAAATTCTGCCTGTATGAAAATATGAATGTTCAGATATACATTTAACAGTGTTTATTATGATTGTTGTAATTTTGTAATTAATTTATAAGTTAGTATTATTACATTTTTCAACTAAACTTTGTTTATATTTTAACTACATTTATTTTATTTTTTTTGCGAGCTTGTACTATTTCAGATCAAGGGTGTGTAAACGTTTGCCACCAAGGGCCACATGATGAAAAGTCAAGTATGGCAGGGGCCATTTAGATTTTTTTCTATTTAAGAAAAAATGATAAAAACAGATATTACGTATTTTTAAAGACAAAACTTTGAGTTGTAGGCAACAAAGTATATTAATATTATTTAAAAAGTTCAGCTTATTAAACGTCATTACATTCCAATTTTTGCTGTGTTTTCTTATATTTTTACTGTTGTTTTATAGATAAATACGTTATTATATGAAAATACACAACTTTTAACATTTTAGTAGTAGGTATATCGGCACAAAGTATCGGTATCATATCGGCTGAATTTTACTTGATGGCACAAAGTATCGGTATCATATCGGTATCATATCGTCTGAATTTTACTTGGTATCGGATCGGAAAGAAAATCAGAGGTATCGCACATCACTAAGTCCAAAGGTGCCCAAAGTGGTGCCCAGGTGCCAAATATGGCCCGCCAAGTCATTTCATTTGGCCCACCAAATGGTGGTTTCCCATATGCAATACATATTTATACTGGCAAAATAGTATGAGCAAAATGAGCTAAAAGAAAAAGGTACCATGCTAACATGCTAATAATAACATGCTTACAGTTTGCATTAGTGAAATACCAAAATATAAACTACAAAATACCATTTGAATTAGCTAAAAAAAAGCATGCTAATGTTAGCAAGCTAAAATGCTAACTGTAACTAAAAATGAATTTTAAATGCTACAGTAGCATGCTAATGTTAGCATGCATCAAGTACCGAAATGTGACTTAGGCGTGTGTTAACCTACAAAATTAGCTTAAACAATAAAAACCAGCTTGCATACTGTGGAGGGGGCGTGGCCTGCGGGCCTGCCGCGAAACTGGGTGTGCCAGGACCGGCCTCGAAGACAGCGACAGGTGAGTAGATGGCCTAGGTGGGCCTTGTTGTCTAATCACCTGTCGCCTTTATTAGCAGCAGCCGGTGTGAGACACATTGTTGGAGTTGGAGGTGCTGATGAGCGGACGCAGGAGGAAAAGACATTGTGCTGGAAAGCAGAAGCCTATTGCTATTTATGAAAATAAAACAGTGTTATACCATGAATTCCGGGCTCTCCTGGCAGTGTGTGGTGGTCCGAAGAACCCACTAGAGGGCAACCTCTACACATACTAACAATGGCATGCTAACAGGAATCATACGTCAAGTAACTGCAAAATTAGCAAAAAAGTTAGCATGCTAATATTAAAATGCTAACAAACAATTGTTAAAAATATTAGCTACGGGCTATACTTTGGACACCCCTGGTCTAAACGCTTCACTCGTGGTGCTGCTGTTCGTTTAAAATGGTGTGTTTGGCCCGCGGACTAATGGCACATTTTCACTTTGGCCCTTGGAGGCAAAAAGTTTGGGCACCGCTGCGCTAGTCTTTATTCATCTATTGAAGGTGTCTCTTACAAAGTCAAAGTGTAAAACTGGGATGATGTGTCTCATTTGGCACAATGTTGCTGGCTTAATTAGCCTGGACAATGAAGCAATCACTCCTTTTTACTGGCTCGGCCGCTGTTAAAAGAGACGCAGAGTATCCACGGGAAGTAACAAGCCCCATAATAATTCCCCACTTTAAAGCGTATTTACAAACGTCGTGGGTTACGATTGATGTGGTTGCACGCCACACTGCGAGCTAATCTTTATTTGGCAGGGCTCAGGTCAAGGGGATCTAGTCGAGGCGGTGGCTCGCCTGATCCACTGAAGGGAAAGGTCGAGGTCAGGCTAATCACCTGACACATTCTGAAAAACATTCCGTGTGAGGATACGGGGATTTCCACCGAAATGAGCAGCACGACCAACCACAAACAAATTCACTTCTTTCCCGCACGTGTCTTGAAATGAACATTCCAAACAGAAGTGTGCTCCTCTGATGCCTAATGGGGACGGAAAATGAACCAATTCATTGATTAAAAAGAACAAGAATTCAGTTGAAATGTTGCAAGAATAATGTCAAGCAGAAGTTAACACAGCTGCCAAAAAAAAGCTGCACTATTACAAGATGTGTATAAAGTAAAGTACAAAGCCAAAATGCAAAAAAAAAAAAATAAATAAATAAAAATTTGGAATATGTTTGCAGTATTGCATAATTAAAGTTGCAATTTAATGCAAAAAGATTTGCCTAATTTTGTGAGGACATTTTATAAGCCACAGGTTTCAAAGCGTAGGAAAATGTCATGACGTGGACTGTGGGGGGTTTGTTTTCCCGAGATGCAAGTAAAGTTGGAGTGGACATGGCGTGAAGGTCAATACATATTTTATTTTAACACTAACAAAAGGTACAAACTAAAGGCGCGCACAAGGCGGAGAACAAACTTGGCTATGAAAACAATAAACTAGCACAAAGGCAAAAACTATGGACATAAAACAAAAGACTTACTGTGGCATGAAGCATAATCTATGTTAAACATGAATCTCAAGGGTAGCATCGGTCGCGGAGGCAGCAAAGGTAATGTCGCCAGTTTGCATTAGTGCAAAAGTGAAACAGGAGAAACTAATGGTAGTCATGGTAACAAAAACAATGGAGCGTAAACAGAAACTAAAAGAGTCCAAAAACCAAACAGAACCTAGCCAAACAAAAACATGATCAACAGACATGACAGAAAAAAGTAGTAAATCGTGATTAATCGCATTTTGTTCATAGTTAACTCAAATTGTAATTATGAAGAAGCACACTCTATGGAGGTAAAATAAGTGTAAAAGGTAAACGGTATTTAAAAAAAAAAAAGAAAAACAGTTTTATTTTATTATATTGCTATTTTAATTTATTGTTGTTACTATTATTATGTTGTTGTTTATTCGTTACTAGTTTATATTTGGCGTGGCGCGGTTGGGTGGCCGTGCCAGCAACCTGAGGGTTCCTAGTTCGATCCCCAGCTTCTACCAACCTAGTCACGTCCGTTGTGTCCTTGAGCAAGACAGTTCACCCTTGCTCCTGATGGCCTTGCATGGCAGCCCCCACCATCAGTGTGTGAATGTGTGTGAACGGGTGAATGTGGACATAGTGTCAAAGCGCTTTGAGTACCTCGAAGGTAGAAAAGAGCTATACAAGTATAACTCATTTAGCATTTATAACCCATTTAGATAATCACAAATTGATAACATCTTTAATCATTAAAGCAGAACTGCACTTTTTTGGAATTTTGCCTATCGTCCACAATCATTATGAGAGACATGACGACGGATGTATTTTTTCATGCATTCGAACTCGTAATCAAACGTAAATTAAAGTCCGGTTACGTTGGAACCAATGGGAGGTCCTCGATTCCGCCCATTAATTGTAAACATTCAAAAACCACCAACAATAAGTAACAAAATATTTATATCGGCGCTGTGATCACAAACTTAAGTGGCTATGTTGACATCATCGGCTACTGAGCTGCTTTCACGCATCGGAGCTTGTGCAAGTATATTCTAGATCTTAAATAATGCCTCTCACCTTGATTGTAGAAGGATGAGGACATACTGCGACAAGTTGGTACACTTTGACAGCCATTTTAGACCTGGGAATGGCGAGAAAGACACGAGAAGACGCTTGGTTCCGACCCCCTTTTCGTTGCAAGAATCATGAGTAATTCTTCATCTACACGGGAATATATGAACATCCTCATCCTAATGACAGCAGACATTATGCAGTAAGTGATGTTTTTATTGTTTGTTGGCTCTCATGAAGTTTACAGTGAGTAGTAATTAGTGATGTTGTTGAAGGAAAAAGCGAACGTTGTGATGCGTTTTACCAATTAATACCCCATTGTATGCTTAAAATATATCAAAATACGTAAATATTATGAATATGCCTGTTATTACATTACATACTGTATATACTTACAGCATGTTTATAAAAATGTTTGGATGTTTTTTAAGCGCTTTATAGGCGGAACAAGGCGGCCATCATAGGCTCCATTGACTTTTGAAAAAAGAAAGACATGTATACTTGTCTTACATTAGGATCATTTAAAAAAGTGCAGTTCCTTAATAACAAGTGTACAATCGACACACAATTTTAGGTAATTAATTAATAAAGTTTTTAGAACTAGGACTAGAAAATGTGTTTGCTTTAATAACATGCTCATTAAACATTATGCTTTTTAAACAGCTCAACACAAAATACACATAAAGACGCTTTTGATGACAATTCAAAAAAATGACCTGCAGTGCAGTGGTGTATCTCCAAAAGAATTTCAATTCCTGCTATAGGAGCACTTGCAGTCAGAAGAGAAGAGCTACCCTTGCGTGTTTAGATACCAGTTCCACGCATCGATACCACAAAATGAGGATTATTATGATCATGAGTTAACTGTCAAAAATGTTTGGGAATGAAATCTGTTTAATTTCTACCTGAATTAATGCTTCTGATTTCCTGTACAGTACCTGTTGGATAAGTTTATGGTTTTCATGTTCTAACCTTCTCTATTTATTTATAAAGTGTAATATTCAGCCTCCTAAACATTCTGAAATTGCGGACTGTCAACCAAAACAGGTTATAAAAGAATATACACCTAATTTCAGTCTGACACACGCATATTCCTCAACTG
Source organism: Entelurus aequoreus (assembly GCF_033978785.1). Taxonomy (NCBI): domain Eukaryota; kingdom Metazoa; phylum Chordata; class Actinopteri; order Syngnathiformes; family Syngnathidae; genus Entelurus; species Entelurus aequoreus. The sequence goes on along the minus strand of NC_084744.1, from coordinate 13,693,211 downwards.
GTAAAGAAGCATTTATTTAGGTTGAAATATCACAGATTACATGACAAAACATCTTACTCGACATGCTAATATTCTGCTTGCTATTTTTCCCGCGCTTGTGGCTCAACAGTACCTGAACGAAGATACATTTTTTCACGCTTCGGAATGGACCGAGGGTCAAACAGGACGCGTGCACATTTTATTAAGCATCAAAAAAATTGCGCTGTTAAAGGAAATTATAGTTAACGCGTTATTATCGCGTTAACTTTGACAGCCCTGGATAAAATATATTAAACTCACATTGATACTGCTAAAGAAAGGTGCGAAATTATTTTAAATAAGAGTGAAAAACATCAAATTTAAGATGAATAAAATGGGTAATGTTACTAGAATGCTGCAAAAAAAGTTTCATGATATTACAAAAATAAAAACATAAGGTTGGAGGAAAAAAATGCATATTTTTAAAAGAAGAACAACATTGCACAAATAGAGGAGAATAATGTTAAATATGAAGAGCATACTAAGAAAAACAGAGAAAAATTTAATAGCACAAAAAATAAAGCTACGCTCTACGGAATGTTCTGGGTAAAATAGAAATATTCCTAGAATTAAGTTATAACTTTATCATCAAAAACTTCTGACAGTTATACCTAATAGGTGTTTTTAACAAGAACTTCATGAGAATAAAGTTGTAGAGAATTAAGTCAAACATTTTATGGAAGAAATGTTGCAACATAAAAGGTTTGTGATAATAGAAGAGTTAAATCGTAATGTGACCAGAATAAGGTGATATTTTGACAAGAAATGGTGTCAAGTTTTAGGGAAAATTAAAAAAATACAATATACAATTTTGCATGAATGGAATTGTGACATTTCAAAACTAAAGTAACTTTTTTTTAAACCCCAAAAAAATTCGAAATATCGAAATAAATAAAAATTGTAAGGTTATACAAAAAATAAAATTTTTACAAGATCACAAGTTGGATTATAATATTACAAAATAAAGTCGCAACTTAACGAGCAAAACTATCTGATTGTAGTGAGAATACAATTGTAATGCTTTGAGGAAGAAATGTCAAGGTTAAAAGGAACTTTTCATCATATTAAAAGGAAACAAAATAATTTAAGCATGTGGCAAAATATCTAAAAGTCCCTATGAAACTGCAAAAGAAAGGTGCAAAAATTATTAGACTAATAATATAAAATTTTACAAGAATGAAGGTGTATTGTTGCGTGAAAAAAATAACAAAAAATTGCAGTCCTGCTTGAAACAAAAATCGGAATAAACAGGTAATGTTATAAGAATAAACTCATAGGAGGAAAAATTTACAATTGTGAGAGAATAACATTGAATATAAAGCATACGTTCAAAATATCATTAGAATAAAGTTGGAAGGCTATGCAAAAAAACCATCACACAAAAATAAAGCATTGTAAAATCACAATAACCAAGAATTAAGTTTTGTCGTTTTTATCAGCGGAAACTTCTGAAATTCCATCCATCCATCCATTTTCTATTGCTTGTCCCTTTTGGGGCCGCGGGGGGTGCTGGAACCTAGCTGCATTCGGGCGGTAGGCGGGGTACACCCTGGACGACTTGCCACCTCATCGCAGGGCCAACACAGATAGAACAACATTCACACTCACATTCACACACTAGGGCCAATTTAGTGTTGCCCATCAACCTATCCCAAGGTGCATGTCTTTGGAGGTGGGAGGAAGCCGGAGTACCCGGAGGGAACCCACGCAGTCACGGGGAGAACATGCAAACTCCACACAGAAAGACCCCGAGCCCCGGGATCAAACCCAGGACCTTCGTATTGTGAGGCACATGCACTAACCCCTTTTGTACCATGCTGCCCCTACTCCTGAAATGTATAACAATTTTGTCGAGAAGGAAGTTAAAAATTAATGGAGAAAAAACGTTGCAATGCAACTGAGATCGTAATAGTAGAATAAGTCAATCGTAATGTGATATAAAATTATATTTTGACCAAGAAATGTTGCAATATTGAGAGAATAAAAACCACTTTAATACAAAAAAAATACACCAATTTTACTGGAATTGAGTCGAAGCGTTATAACAATTGAGCCACATTATCGAAAATATAAAGTCGTCATCATATACACAAACTATATATTCTACAAGATTATGACAAATAAGTAATATCTTGATGCAATAAAAGCCGTTATGTCACAAGGAGGGAGCGCAATAGTACAAAAATAAAGTTGTAACTTGATGAACAAAAATATCAGATTTTAGCATTATTAAGCCTGTAAAAATACGAGGATTTTTTTTTACCATTACTGGTAAACTATATTGAAGAATAAATGTATATTTTTGTGACAAAAATTCACAATATTCCTGGAACAAGGCATAACTCTACAAAAATAATGTTGCAAAAATAAAGCTAAGTTTCAAGTAGGTTTGCAAAAGAAAAACATTTGATTCTACAAGAAATCTCTTGACGGCGTGGCGAAGTTGGTAGAGTGGCTGTGCCAGCAATCGGAGTGTTGCTGGTTACTGGGGTTCAATTCCCGCCTTCTACCTTCCTAGTCACGTCCGTTGTGTCCTTGGGCAAGACACTTCACCCTTTGCCTCTGATGGCTGCTGGTTAGCGCCTTGCATGGCAGCTCCCGCCATCAGTGTGTGAATGTGTGTGTGAATGGGTAAATGTGGAAATACTGTCAAAGCGCTTTGAGTACCTTGAAGGTAGAAAAGCGCTATACAAGTATAACCCATTTATTTATTTATTTATGACATTATGACAATAAGGTCGTATTTTTATTATATAAAAATCGTAAGTTACACATGAAAGACAATTTCTTGTGGAGGGCGAAATTGCAATAGTGCAAGAACGGCGTCAAGCATGACGACGAGCCAAAACACTAGATTTTTTTTACAAAGATAAAGTCGTAATGTTACAAAATAAAGTTGCATGTTTACAAAAAAAAGGTTTCCGTATTCATAGACTCAAATCCGAATGTTCATAGGAAACACTCGTTTTACGTCAGTGGTGTCCAAAGTCCAGCTCGTTTTTTTAGTGGTCCTCTACATAGTGCACAAACAAAATACATTATTATATTATGACGTCTGAAGCGTTGCTTTTAGTTTGGATAGCTTATTTTATTTTGACCTACACTGGATTGCTTTCTTTTTTTTTTATGCGCAAAATGTATCAAAGTGGCCAAACCCGATGTTTGTTGTGCTACTCAGTTATGAAACAAAAAGAAAGTTGTGTCATAATTTATTTATACAACGAATGCAAACTTCCCGTTTGGAAGGCATCGTGTCATAACAACGTCAAATTAGTGAAGTGTTTGTTTTCAGTCACTCACTTTGCACCTTCTAAGCAAGATAATGTTGAGATTACAGTAATGATATTAGCCCACCATGAAACCGTTTGCTCTGCAGGTAATGGTTACTTTGGAGTCACAGCTCAATTTAGCAGCATTAGCGGGCTGCCAATGGGATTAAAACACTTAAAGATGTTAAGGTTTTGGATTGCAAAACCCCCCAAGCCAAGCTAAGTGCTGACCCCGACCACATGGCAGCGACACTCCTTGTTTGCATGCAAAAGCGGCGTTGTTTACGGGATTAACCCTTTGGAAGATCACGCTATTTAGGCCCCTGGATTTGTAGACGAAACAAAGCAAGCTCTTGCTAAAATATTGATTTAATAATATTCACTTGGATTATTGACATTTTTTAACACATTAGTCAGATATGCAAGCCTTTGAATATTCTTGTCCAGTTTTTTACATTTATTTGGCAGGTTAGTATGCTACTTCCTGGACACTACATGGACTGGATTTCTACAAATGCACTAATTTACCACAACATTTATTTTGAATTTTAAGAGAATATGACATTACACAAAGTCGAAACTCTGGGAAATAAATGCATTATTGATTAATAAAGAAGTATAAAGTTTTAAATTCTGCTTTAAAAATGCCACTGTTTCATAAAAAAGTCAAAAGGCATAAAATTGTAACTGAAAATACACACAATCAACTAAAAAAGAAAATTTACGAGAATAAAATGGTTACACTAAAAGAATAAGGTCATATTTTTACTAAAAGTAATTCGTAATTCTTAACATGTTTTTTTTTTCGCAAAATAAGGCAGTAATTATATGTAAAAAAAAAAATGTTTTAAGTTGTATCGTCTTAAAATGTTTATTTAGTTAATTAGTTACACAACTACTGGAATTATGATTTTTTTTTTAAAGTCGCAATAACCCTGGGATCAACGATTTAATCACCAAAAATGATTACCGGGCGCGGCACCGCTGCTGCCCACTGCTCCCCTCACCTTCCAGGTGGTGAACAAGGGGTCAAATGCAGAGGACAAATTTCACCACACCTAGTGTGTGTGTGACAATCATTGGTAACTTTAACTTTAACTTAAATTACAACTATAAAGTCGAAATGTATGAGAATAAATTTGAATTTTAAGAGAACACATTTTCAATTGTACAACTATAAAGTCGTGATTATTTGTGATTTTATCAAATAAATCTGTAAAATGTATGTGTACATATTTTTTGTTTCAATGTTTAAATGTTAGTTATATACTGTACATTAACAACAACATTCTCAAAGTGTAAAATGTTGGTAAAGTTATATTTTTACAAAAATAAAATCACAATATTACGGGGGGAAAGTATAACGTCATAATGTTAAAAAACTAAAGTTGAATTTTAGGAGAATACATTTGCAATATTACATGGATAAAGTCGTAATCATTTGTGATTATTTGTGGAAAGTTTAACGTTTGCATTTTAATTTGATGACAAAATGGCGGCGCATGGGAATGCTGCGGCTCACTAATGCTCTTGGGAGTGTAGAGCGATTTGGCAAAAAACACCCGTCATTTCTGTCAATTTCATGGCTGGCTCAAAGCGTGAACACTCTGTGATCACATACGACCGACAGACAATTCTGGATGTGGATGGATCGGGTCGTTATAGACTGAAAGATGCATGTACGGTGGACCTCCTCGCTAGCATGGGAATACTTCGTGGGCTACATCGAGCGGCCTTTGTAGCAGCGGAGTCAAGTGCTAGCGGTGACCGCCAATGGAGACGACATAAGCGGTGCGAGCGGAAGCATAAGCGGGGATGCCGAGCGGGGCTAACAACAACTCATTCTCTTTCTATGCCACATCATTGTGGAATGCGCTCCCAACAGGTATAAAAGAAAGGGCATCTCTATCCTCCTTCAAAACCGCTATAAAAGTTCACCTCCAGGCAGCTACAACCCTAAACTAACACCCTCCCCGGATTGCTAATAATCAAATGTAAACAATCAAATGCAGATTCTTTTTCTTATGCCTTCTGATCTCTCTCTCTCTCTCTCTCTCTCTATGTCCACTACTTGATGTCCATATCCCCCACCCCCCCCACCCCACCCCCCCTCCACACTCCTGATTGTAAATAATGTAAATAATTCAATGTGATTATCTTGTGTGATGACTGTATTATGATGATAGTATATATGATAGTATATATCTGTATCATGAATCAATTTAAGTGGACCCCGACTTAAACAAGTTGAAAAACTTATTCGGGTGTTACCATTTAGTGGTCAATTGTACGGAATATGTACTTCACTGTGCAACCTACTAATAAAAGTCTCAATCAATCAAAAAAGAGAAAAGCTAACCAAAGAAGCGTGGAGTCTCCGGGTAAGAAGCCATTTAAACTAGAACTAGCCGGCGTCAGGCTGGATAATCCCTGCACACATAGCAATTCTCTTAGAATAAAACACAACTCACATAATGTTTTTTCTTTTGTGACCGTGTCAGAGGCAGACATACATTGTACTGAGGTAGCTAACTATGATGCGTTCAGTTTATCGCAACATCAAGCAAACAATCTGAATATCCCCGTCGTATCAATTCCTAGATATGGTCGAAACTATTTAAAGTGCAATACGCATAATAAACGCAACATTATTAATATTGCTACTTCGGATAATTTCAACAAACAATCCTCAAAACAGCCCACTACCTATAATATGGGCTTTTTAAACATAAGATCATTATCTTCCAAAACGTTATTAGTTAATGAAGTCATTAGAGACAACAAACTTGACGTCGTCGGTCTCGCCAACCAGACGATTTTTTTGCGCTAAATGAGGCATCTCCTCCTAACTATACCAATACACATGTTGCCCGACCTCTTAAAAGGGGAGGGGGTGTCGCACTAATATACAATGAAAACTATAATCTTACACCTAACCTAAATAATAAATATAACTCGTTTGAGGTGCTCACTCTGAGGTTTGTCACACCGCTGCCTCTCCACCTGGCTTTTATCTACCGCCCCCCTGGGCCCTATTCGGACTTCATCAGTGAATTCTCAGAGTTTGTTGCTGATCTAGTGACGCACGCCGACAATATAATCATAATGGGGGACTTTAATATCCATATGAATACCCCATCGGACCCTCCATGCGTGGCGCTCCAGACTATAATTGATAGCTGTGGTCTTACACAAATAATAAATGAACCCACGCATCGCAACGGTAATACGATAGATCTAGTGCTTGTCAGGGGTGTCACCACCTCTAAAGTTACGATACTCCCGTACACTAAAGTAATGTCCGATCATTACCTTATAAAATTCGAAGTCCTGACTCATTGTCAACAAACTAATAATAATAATAATAACTACTATAGCAGCCGCAACATTAATGCTGCCACAACGACGACTCTTACTGACCTACTGCCTTCGGTAATGGCACCATTCCCAAATTATGTGGGCTCTATTGATAACCTCACTAACAACTTTAATGACGCCCTGCGCGACACCATTGATAGTGTAGCACCGCTAAAGCTAAAAAGGGCCCCTAAAAGGCGTACCCCATGGTTTACAGAAGAAACTAAAGCCCAGAAATTATCATGTAGAAAGCTGGAACGCAAATGGCGTGCGACTAAACTTGAGGTTTTCCATCAAGCATGGTGTGATAGTTTAATAACTTATAAACGCATTCTTACCTCAGCTAAAGCTAAATATTACTCAAATCTCATCCACCTCAACAAAAATTATCCTAAATTTCTGTTTAGTACAGTAGCATCGCTAACCCAACAAGGGACTCCTCCCAGTAGCTCCACCCACTCAGCAGATGACTTTATGAATTTCTTTAATAAGAAAATTGAAGTCATTAGAAAAGAGATTAAAGACAATGCATCTCAGCTACAACTGGGTTCTATTAACACAAATACGACTGTATATACGACGGATACCGCCCTCCAAAATAGTTTCTCTCTCTTTGATGAAATAACATTGGAGGAATTGTTAAAATGTGTAAATGGGACAAAACAAACAACATGTTTACTTGACCCAATTCCTGGGAAACTTATCAAGGAGCTTTTTGTATTATTAGGTCCATCAGTATTAAATATTATAAACTTATCACTTTCCTCTGGCACTGTTCCCCTAGCATTCGAAAAAGCGGTTATTCATCCTCTACTCAAAAGACCTAACCTCGATCCTGACCTCATGGTAAACTACCGGCCGGTGTCCCACCTTCCGTTTATCTCGAAAATCCTCGAAAAAATTGTAGCACAGCAGCTAAATGAACACTTAGCGTCTAACAATCTCTGTGAACCTTTTCAATCCGGTTTCAGGGCAAATCACTCTACGGAGACAGCCCTCGCAAAAATGACTAATGATCTATTGCTAACGATGGATTCTGATGTGTCATCTATGTTGCTGCTTCTTGATCTTAGCGCCGCTTTCGATACTGTTGATCATAATATTTTATTAGAGCGTATCAAAACGCGTATTGGGATGACAGACTTAGCCTTGTCTTGGTTTAACCCTTATCTTACTGACAGGATGCAGTGTGTCTCCCATAACAATGTGACCTCGGACTATGTTAAGGTAACGTGCGGAGTTCCCCAGGGTTCGGTTCTTGGCCCTGCACTCTTTAGTATTTACATGCTGCCGCTAGGTGACATCATACGCAAATACGGTGTTAGCTTTCACTGTTATGCTGATGACACCCAACTCTACATGCCCCTAAAGCTGACCAACACGCCGGATTGTAGTCAGCTGGAGGCGTGTCTTAATGAAATTAAACAATGGATGTCCGCTAACTTTTTGCAACTCAACGCTAAGAAAACGAAAATGCTGATTATCGGTCCTGCTCAACACCGACATCTATTTAATAATACCACCTTAACATTTGACAACCAAACAATTAAACAAGGCGACTCGGTAAAGAATCTGGGTATTATCTTCGACCCAACTCTCTCGTTTGAGTCACACATTAAGAGTGTTACCAAAACGGCCTTCTTTCATCTCCGTAATATCGCTAAAATTTGTTCCATTTTGTCCACAAGCGATGCTGAGATCATTATCCATGCGTTCGTTACATCTCGTCTCGATTACTGTAACGTTTTATTTTCGGGCCTCCCTAAGTCTAGCATTAAAAGATTACAGATGGTACAAAATGCGGCTGCTAGACTTTTGACAAAAACAAGAAAGTTTGATCATATTACACCTATACTGGCTCACCTGCACTGGCTTCTTGTGCACCTAAGATGCGACTTTAAGGTTTTACTACTTACGTATAAAATACTACACGGTCAAGCTCCTGCCTATCTTGACGATTGTATTGTACCATATGTCCCGGCAAGAACTCTGCGTTCAAAGAACTCCGGCTTATTAGTGATTCCCAGAGCCCCAAAAAAGTCTGCGGGCTATAGAGCGTTTTCTATTCGGGTTCCAATACTATGGAATGCCCTCCCGGTAAAAGTTAGAGATGCTACCTCAGTAGAAGCATTTAAGTCTCATCTTAAAACTCATTTGTATACTCTAGCCTTTAAATAGACTCCCTTTTTAGACCAGTTGATCTGCCGTTTCTTTTCTTTTCTTTTCTACTCTGCTCCCAACCCGGGGTGGACCGCTAGCCTGTCCATCAGATGGGGACATCTCTACGCTGCTGACCCGTCTCCACTCGGGATGGTTCCTGCTGGCCCCACTATGGACTGGACTTTCGCTGATGTGTTGGACTTTCACAATATTATGTCAGACCCACTCGACATCCATTGCTTTCGGTCTCCCCTAGAGGGGGGGGGGGGTTACCCACATATGCGGTCCTCTCCAAGGTTTCTCATAGTCATTCACATTGACGTCCCACTGGGGTGAGTTTTCCTTGCCCGTATGTGGGCTCTGTACCGAGGATGTCGTTGTGGCTTGTACAGCCCTTTGAGACACTTGTGATTTAGGGCTATATAAATAAACATTGATTGCTTGATTGATTGAATGTGACAAAACAGTGGTCTTCAACGTTGTCCAGGACAAGGACTCCCAAACTGAAGGAGCAAGGACCCCCTATTCATATATTTTGTAAACATGTTTTATATTGAACTGGTTTAAAAAGGTAATTATTATTGTGCGATACCAAGATATTAAAATATAGCAGCAGTGAGGCTAATAACTAACTGGCGCTAATCACTAGCTGGCAAGTGGTGCGCTACTGGCCAGCTGACAACTGATGTGCTAATCACTAGCTGATAACTACAGCCCTAATCGCTAGCTAGCAATTAGACTGCTAATTTCTTGCTGTCAACAAGTGACAGATCGCTAGCTGGCAACTAGTGTGCTAATCGCTAGCTATCTTAAATAAATACAATAATATATATATTTTTGTATTAATTTTAACAGTGAAAGGTAGTAGAGTGTCCATGCCCATGCCATTTATAAACAAAACTAAGCATGTTAAGTCAATGTTAATGTGAATTAAAACCATGTCAATTTGTGGAAAAATAATATGTATTAAAAAGTCCAATCAACTAAATATTTTACGACCCTTCTGCAATACGTCCGCAAACCCCCAAAGGGTAACGCAACCCCTTGTTGAAGACCTCTGTGATAGAATATAAAATAGTACATTAACAACTGAAGTAATCATTTGTGATTATTTGTGGAAAGTTTAACGTTTGCATTTTAATGTGACAGAACAGTGGTCTTCAACGTTGTCCAGGACAAGGACTCGCAAACTGATGGAGCAAGAACCCCTATTCTAAAAAAATAAAAAAATAAAATACATATATATATATATATATATATATATATATATATATATATATATATACGCACAATGTTTTCTCGGTAGATGACAAAGATTCGTAAAAGTTTTTAAAATGTTACGAAATGTTATAGTCTTGTGTAATTTCCACATGTTTTATTTTGTTAAACGCCTGAATGCAGCTGAGATGGAGTGAAATTACTGACAAAACTCCACAATCACACAAAAATGTTTTTACTCACACCCAACGATTAGCAATTGAAGAAAATGGGGTTTTTTTTTGTTTTTTTATTCAAACAAATCCAATTAATATCGAATATCTAAAATCACTACATATTTTTAGCAGTCCTATATAATGAATGTATATTTACCTAACGGCAACAATAGCTATGTGCCTTTGTGACAGCATTTTTTTTTTTTTTTTTTGATGAGAATAAATTTAATCGGATTAGCAGCAAAATTGAATGTTTTCTTCCTTGGCATATGTGCCACTAGTCCAGTCCTTCTCAAATAGTGGGGCAGGCTCCCCTAGAACAGAAGTCCCCAAACTTTTTGACTCAGGGGCGGCATTGGGTTAAAACAATTATATATATATATATATATATATATATATATATATATATATATATATATATATATATATATATATATATATATATATATAATCTGTGTCATCCTCAAGCTTGATTCCTCTACCAGAGGCCTGGGAGGTTGAGGGTTCTGCGCAGTATCTTGGCTGTTCTTAGGACTGCGCCCTTCTGGACTGAGGCGTCAGATGTTGTGCCTGGGATCTGTTGGAGCCACTGTCCCAGTTTGGGGGGTTACTGCTCCGAGCGCCTCCACTACCACGGGGACCATGCTAGCCTTGACCTTCCACATCCGTTCCAGCTGCTCTTTCAACCCTTGGTACTTCTAAAGTTTTTTGTGTTCCTTCTTCCTGATGTTAGCGTCAGCTGGGATGGCCACATCTATCACCACCACCCTTTTTTGCTCTTTGTCCACCTAACGCACTAATTGACTGAAAGAGTGCTCACTTGATGTCACGTTATTGATGGGAAAATGCATTTTTAGACAATGTGATTTGCCTGAGCTGCTAGGAGACACCGAGAGTAACAAGCAGTAGAAACTGGATGAGACAGGACAGATTTGAAAAAATTATTTTAAAAATTAAAAACTTGGGACTTCCCGCGGGCCGGATTTTGGACGCTGGCGGGTCGGATGCGGGCCATAGTTTGGGGGACCCCCGCCCTAGAAAATGGATGGATAGATGGATACTATTTCTAGTCACGGTGGAAACTGGGGGTGGGGGGGGGCACAAAATATTTTCTCCTACCTAGGGGGGGCATAACAGAAAATAACTGAGAAGCACTGCACTAGGTAAGGTGGTTTGAAGGAAATAATCAGCGTCATTTTGTCGTAATCCTGATAACAAACAATTAATCAGCCATTAATAGAATATGTCTCACCTTTGCGGTTCCATGATCATGGCGATTAAGTTCTTGCAGTATCGAGACTTTGGAGGAAGCTTTTGCTCTGACCATTGACATCGCAGTCTAGAGGGGGGAAGGATCAACATCATTACCATTTTACCCAGTTTGACCAGCTGAACCAGACCCTCAACCCCACCCCCAACGCACACCCACACCTGTGACCTTTGTGAGACATGTTTATGATGACAGATATGTTGGAGGGTGGCGGTCAAGGCCTTTGTTTGTGACAAGCGAGGAAACAAGGGATAGCATTCCGGTAATAGATGAAAGATGAGAGTGCGGATGAAAGTAAAGGGGGGGGGGGGGGGGGTTATCTCCTGTGCAGTGCATCGATCTGTTTGTGTTTCATGAAGGGCGGGTGAGCGGGTTTGTGTTGGCCTCCGTCCCAGCAAAAGTGCTGAGGTAGTGGCTGCTGCAGCTCACTGCACAGTGGAAGCACTACTACTGCTATTAAATTAGCAATATCAACTTTTATGAGCTTGCCTCCGCTGTCTGGAAGGAGGAATTAAACACAAAGAAATACATGAAAAATACTCACCCAAACAGAGGACCTGTAAAGTGGCTTTTAATCATCAGTACCTGTCTCTCTCTTGTGGCTCATAGCGGTACTGCAATCTCCTGCATGAACTCACGGGTAATGAAAATAATGCTGAAAGATGGGCACAGTCCAAATTACTTTATTGCATGTTGACAAATGTGGAAACTGTAAAAATAATCAGTGAATATATATGTTATATTAAATGTAACTAAACCTTTATAGTCTTTATGTTACTGTAACCGATTTTTATGGACTTGCCTCTTTGTAATGTTAAGTTCCTGTTATAAGCTGTCATACAGTATTGATTGATTGAAACTTGTATTAGTAGATTGCACAGTACCGTACATATTCCGTACAATTGACCACTAAATGGTAACACCCCAATAAGTTTTTCCAACTTGTTTAAATCGGGGTTAAATGTTACCATTTGGTGGTCAATTGTACGGAATATGTAATGTACTGTGCAATCTACTAATAAAAGTCTCAATCAATCAAGCCTCCAGCTCTTATTTTGAAGGTGCTAAGAGCAGAAGTGGGGTGACGTGTGTGTTGGAGTTGAGTTTTGGTAGCGAACGAAATAAAGTGGTCCTACTTTATCTCGCACAAGTCCACTACACACGTCACCCCACTTCCGCTCTTAGCGCCTTCAAAATAAGAGCTCAAAGCATATACTGTATGACAACTTATAACAGGAACTTAACATCACAAAGAGGCAAGTCCATAAAACTAGGTTACATTACGAACCCGATGGGACATTTTTCAAAGCAAAATATATAACAAGAACAACATTAGCTAGCTTATGTTAGCGTTAGTGGTTTAACAGGACATGTTGGTCCCAGGACTGTCAACAATTTTCACAATTACCAAGTTTATGTAATTATTTTTTTTACTGTCCGAGTAATTTAATTGGTGTTAACGCCAGTCACTCCTCACCATGTCTCGTCAACACGTCCAAGTCCAAGAGAAGCAAAGGCACAATTTTGCAGTCATGTTGTTGTTCTGATATAATATACATTCAATGGTAGCTTATGCTAACTATCCAAATATGTCAGCTAACACCCAAAGCTAATGCACGTGCATGTGTTACGTACGTACGTAGTGACGTCATTACGTACGAGAAGCCGGAAAAGGGTTTTGATTGATTGAAACTTTTATTAGTAGATTGCACAGTACAGTACATATTCCGTACAATTGACCTCTAAATGGTAACACCCGAATACGTTTTTCAACTTGTTTAAGTCGGATATGGTGGGATATAACACTGGAAAGTTAGTGCCCTCAAGACATCTGTAAATGTTGCAAAGAGCCCCTTTAATATTATGTATTAAAGGTTCATTTATAGTATGTAAATTGGTGTTTTTGAAGCTGATAATGACACAAAAAAGTGGCAATACACTAAGAAGGTAAATTTACACCTTGTTTGTAACGTTTTTAAAACATGATCCTTAATATGACTCATTTTATTAAACACATTTTAAGTTGATTTTAAAAGTTTTTTATAATTTAATTATTTATAAGTTACATCGTATTGTACATTCTGAAGATGTGTTATCAATCAATCAATCAAAGTTTACTTGCCCTAAATCACGAGTGTCTCAAAGGGCTGCACAAGCCAATATACCTGTATTGACAAAATAAAGTACAATTTTAGACATATATTCAAAGAGGTTTTTTAAATTTATTTTTAAGCCAATTTCTTGAGTCATTTCAAGCAGAAAAAAAAAAAATCCATCCATCCATTTCCTACTGCTTGTCCCTTACAGGGTGGCGGGGGGTGCTGGAGCCTTTAGGTTGAACAAAACCAAAGTGAAAATGAGTAGACTGCTTATATAAATAAAGGCCCTCCATTTTGTTCATCGTGTTCACTTTGCAGGTGAGAACAAAAACAAAACGTAGTTCACAATACCGTTAAAGAGAAACATCGTAAAAATGACATGTTAAGTGTAAGTAAACATAGTGAGATGTATATATTTTATTTATTTATTTAATTTTTTTAAGTTAAAGTACCACTGATAGTCACACACACACTAGGTGTGGTGAAATTACCCTCTGCATTTGATCCATCCCCTTGTTCCACCCTCTGGAAGGTGAGGGGAGCAGTGAGCAGCAGCGGTGGCCGCGCTCGGGAATCATTTTGGTGATTTAACCCCCAAATCCAACCCTTGATGCTGAGTGCCAAGCAGGGAAGTAATGGTGTGTCCATCCAATATTTTCTGCCGCTTGTCTCTCTCGGGTCGCGTATATATACACTACCGTTCAAAAGTTTGGGAGTCACCCAAACAATTTTGTGGAATAGCCTTCATTTCTAAGAACAAGAATAGACTGTCGAGTTTCAGATGAAAGTTCTCTTTTTCTGGCCATTTTGAGCGTTTAATTGACCCCACAAATGTGATGCTCCAGAAACTCAATCTGCTCAAAGGAAGGTCAGTTTTGTAGCTTCTGTAACGAGCTAAACTGTTTTCAGATGTGTGAACATGATTGCACAAGGGTTTTCTAATCATCAATTAGCCTTCTGAGACAATGAGCAAACACATTGTACCATTAGAACACTGGAGTGATAGTTGCTGGAAATGGGCCTCTATACACTTATGTAGATATTGCACCAAAAACCAGACATTTGCAGCTAGAATAGTCATTTACCACATTAGCAATGTATAGAGTGTATTTCTTTAAAGTTAAGACTAGTTTAAAGTTATCTTCATTGAAAAGTACAGTGCTTTTCATTCAAAAATAAGGACATTTCAATGTGAGCCCAAACTTTTGAACGTTAGTGTATATATATACTGTATATATATATATATATATATATTTTTTTGTATGTATGTATGTATGTATGTCATTCCATCATTTTCTGCCACTTGTCCCTCTCGGGTCGCATATATGCTTGGATTACGAGTAAGCCATATGCATAATTCATATTTAATACAGCACGCTTTGTTGATCAAACTGTCAGCTGATTGAAATGAACTGGACATGTCAGTATTAAAATTAATTATTCAATATGTTGTCAAACCAATCACTTACATTTTTAATATTTCTTTACAATCAAGGGTTTTTCCAGAAGGAATCAAGACTACAAAAGGCTGGTGATAAACAGGAATTCACTAATTATAGACCCATTTTCATTATGTCATGGTTTTCCGAGATATTGGAGAAGATAGGCCATTAAAAACTACTCAATTATCTAGAAAATAAAAATATTCATTGTGAACAGCAGTATGGTTATAGACCCAACAGGACCACTACCTTCGCATTAGTGGGCCTTGTATAGAAAACATATCAAATGCCGTCACAGACAAACAATATGCTGTTGGTGTGTTCCTGGATCTCACCAAAGCTTTCAATACAATAAATCATGATTTGCTACTAAAATATGGGATTAGAGGGTGGCCTTTTCTTGGCTCCAGACTTATCTGAAGAAGAGATGCCAGTACGTCCACATCAATGGCACAGATTCCCAACTTCTGACAGTGACCAGTGGGCTTCCACAGGGGTCAGTGCTGGGTCCTTTTTTGTTCCTTATGTAAAATGAACGATCTTTGTTTAGTTTCAAAAATATTCAATTTGATTTTATTCGCTGTTGACACTAATATACCTCGATGTGGTAACAACCTAGAAACATTAATAGATACAGTAGAAACATAATAGAAGTGGTTTAATACAAATAAGTTAACTCTCAATATAAACACAAATAAATGTACAGTGTTTGGAAATCGTGCCATTGATGTATGTAGAAAATTTTAAAAAAACATGATACTGAGATAGAAAAAGTGAATGAAAAGAAATTTATTGGAGTACTTTTGCAAAATAAGCTCAGTTATTTAAGCCCTACATAAACTACATCAAGGCAAAGCTATGCAAATATCTTGCAATAATATCTAAAGTCAATAAATCTGTTAAATGAACAAATATATAGCTATATATAAATATATATTATACGTTAGGTCAGGAAAAAACACAGAGGGTATTTCATCCCTACAAGCCTGTTTCACAGGTTTCTCTGCCCTTCAGGGGATTTTAGAGCAGGGAAACCTACGTAACAGGCTTGTCGGGATGAAATAGCCTCTGTGTTTTTTCCTGACCTAACCTATATTCTGCTCTACCCAGGTATTGAGCACTGTATAACAGATAAACCACAGAAACCTTGACTATATAAATATATATTATACTGTTCCCTGGTTCTGCCTTACATGACCTACGGCCCGAAGTGTGGGGAAACACGTATAAAACCAATCTTCATCCAATTAGTGTCATTCAAAAAGGAGTGATCCGCATTGTGAATAAAGTGGTTTACAGGGCATATACAAATGAGCTTTTCATTCAATTAAAAGCACTAAAATGGAAGGGTTTGGTCCACTTCAAGACAGCACCATTTATGTTGAACATAAACAATAACAAGTTGCCAGTGTACATACAGGGATCGTTTCGAAAACGAGACTGTTTATAATTTCCGAAAGAAAGAACGGTTTTTAAAAAAAACATACGTGAGAGAGACAATAAGAAGTCTAAGTCTAAGTCTAAGACCGAGTGCAAAGCAGCATTTTGTGCCTTTTGTTGGGATTAATGTATGGACCAAGAGTTAAAAGACTCAAACTTTTGAAGAAATCAATTATTTAAAAAAACATGTTGAGAATGGATGGAAAGAATGTAAAATTAACACGTTGGGACTTTTTCATAATTTTTTATTTATTTTGTGATTAATGGAAAACAAAAAAAAATTACAACTACATGCATAAGACAGTGGTAGTTTTTTTTTCCACTTCTGTTTCTGTTTTGTAAATACACTGGGATAGGTGTAATAAGCTTTAACTTCCATTTCAGACTATTCAAAACATGTCTTCTCTTTATCTGGCAAAATGTTTAAAAATGTCGGAATGAATGAAATTTGAGCAGATTACAAGTTTGGAAATGTGTGTTTTCAATGCTTCTAGCCAAAAACATCTCGTTCTGCTGTATACTCTAAGCTGTGGGACGGCTTGTCCGTCGCTCTTCCACCAGACTGTGGAGCGGCTTGTTATTACGGAGAGCAGTCTCAACGCAGAGATACCCAGATGAGATTCTTCAACCATCTCAGTCTGGGACCAAACTCTATCCACCGAGTTGATAACGCTCAACCCCACAGTGTTGTTTATCCAAGATTAGTTCCGTAATTTGTCAGTCCGTTCGCCCAAACTGCGGGATCATCTTTTGTGGTCATGCTTGGACTGGAGTGACCAACACGTAGACGGCTGACTCTCGACAACTCCTGGTTGAGGAGTGTGGTGACGTCCCAGAGCGGTGTGTGACCATGCTGCTGAGGCTCTTGGCAGATTTGACATTGTTTAAGATAGAAAGCAAAGCCAAAGAAGCATCATCACGACAGTAAAATTAGTAACACTGGGGGTACACGGGCCTGATCTTGTGGTGTGTAGTTTTTTTTAATCTTATTTTTTTGTATAGAAATATATTGGATCTATACTGTATGTATAAATGAAATATGTGGTATAAAAATAATGATAAAGCTTACTCATAACAAGTTACAAAATCTCATCTTGACTTATGACATACATTTGCGCAAAGATGGCTCAAACATTTTATTTTTTAATTTCTTTAAAAACAGTATTATTAATATTTTTTTATATTGAAAATAAAGAATCTATTCAGAATCAGAATGAATTAAAATCGAGATTCGGATGTGAAGTAATATTTTTTAACAACCCTATGGAGGGTGTTGACTTTTTTTTTTTTTTTTAGATGGTAGCTGTTTTTAATGTTAAAAAAACGTTAATGTTGTCATATTACATTTTTACGTTTTAGTAGTAAACTATAAACGGCATTTATCGGCTGTAATGATTTTAGACACAAGACAAAATATCGTGTTTGCTTGGCACATAATTTAAAATACAAACAAATAAGCTTTCAATGCTAAATGTACTGGCAAGAATCATTGTTGCGACAGAAGTATTCATTCCAAGACGCTGAATGTCAAACTTGGGTACAGGTGTCGGCTCTACTTAGGTTTTTTTCAAAATAAAACAATTATTTATTGTTTATTATTTTCCTACGCCTCACGTTTTGTATGACTAGGTTGTCAAATAAAATGCATGCCAAAATGTTGCCCAATAAAGAATTGCATGCATTGCTCTTTAATATAAGCCACCATGGGGCCAAAGAAAGTTGCGAGTGTCAGCACTTTGATTAAGAAGGTGACAAACACCCTTGAATTCAAGAAAGAGCTCGTAGCAAAGTGCTAAGTGACGTTAAATGTTTATTTGGCAATTTTATTCGACATTTATATTAATTTCACATTGTTTTCTGCATGTAATATTATAACCGTCTTCTCTGAAATATTTTTAGGGCGTCAGTTGAGTTACAAAAAGTATTCGGTTCCCCTCTGACCTTTTTGAACGGATTACTCACAAAAAGTGAGGTGCCTATTGCAAGTTTTTGTTCCACTGCAGAGGACGCTGGTCCTCAGGGGGTTGCACACGACATACTGCACGACATAATACATTTTTCTCGTGTGAAATGTGACTGTTAAACTTTATAGTCTAACACAAATTTCCAAACTTTTGGTTAAAGGTAAACACACGTTCACTCACAGCGGCCATTTTTTACTCCCACAGTGCTATTTTGCATACTAATGAGGCGCCTAATGGATGCATTGAGTGCAACATAGTGTCTTATAAATAAAACGTATTTAATAACGCACACACACACACACACGCTCAATAACAACCTGAGGAGAGTATGTAGAACAAGGAATGCAGTATATTTACAAGAGGAAGCTTGTTAGAAGTGATGAAGTCAGTGGTCAGTCCCATCCTTAATATCAGTGTGCGTCAACAAAAGAGTGATTTATGCCACAAGCACGTAGCTTTCAATGGAATAAAGCAGATTATAAGATCCAATAGCACCTAGTTTACCAGTTCATGGGGTGGGGGCGGGGCATGTACTCAGTGCAGCGGTAAACCATGCGGCGCCATCTTTGTTAGTAGAAGTGTTCCAGGTGGAGCGGGGGATTTTTATTTTTTTCCGACGTTTCTCGTTTTTTTTTAAAGTTCAAAGTCCGTCACCGCTCTCACACATGCGGGGAAATAGCACCGTCCTCCGACAAGAGGAAGTAGGTATGGCAACGGCGATTGCTTAGAGGTGGGGGACGGGCGCAGGTGTTTGGATTATGTCCTCTTCATGCACACCTGGCAGCGGCTTATGTGCGTCCGCAGGTTTCCCGCTTTTAGCGTCGTCGGCACGGGTTTCCTGGAGAGGAGAAGGAGAGGTGTCGAGTTATTTTCATGTATAGGAAAAAATATCAATGTTGCTATGGAAACGTATTGTTGGTCAATCGCTGAGAGCAGTGATTGTAAAACTGCAGTACGTGGTACGCTGACTACGTCTAGAGCAGTGTAGGGTTGGACGGTGTACCGGTTACTAATAAAGTAGCGCGGTACTAATGAGTTCAAAACAATAATATACTTTTTTTTCATCTGTGCAGCCGTGACGTACAGAGTAGGGTTGTACGGTATACCGGTATTAGTTTAGTACCGCGATACTAATGAATAATTTTCGGTACTATACCGCCTCTGAAAAGTACCGGTCCACAACCCCCCCCCCGCGCCCGCGTCGTCGTCACATTGTGGACATTGCTGGTTTACGAGCAGACGAGCATGTTCGGCAGCGCACAATCACGGAGTACTTACAAGCAGACACAGTGTGTAGACAGAAAAGGGAGAACGGACGCATTTTGGCTTAAAAACTAACAATAAAGATGAAGTTATAACACTGAAACGCCCTCAGGAAGAGGTGCTTTAAGACATGGCTAGCTAGCTAGCGGCTAAAGTCCAGCCCCAGTCTGCAGTGTTTTAGCTACTTCTAAATCACTAATCCTGGTCTCCATGGCAACAAATAAAGTACGTTTCTTACAAGTATCATCCCTGCAGGACGAGGAATAGCTAAGCATGCTTCACTACACACCGTAGCTCACCGGCGTCAAAATGTAAACAAACGCCATTGGTGGATCTACACCTAACATCCACTGTGATATATCAAGTACAGGCACGTATCTAGTCGATACTACTATGATTACGTCGATATTTTTTGGCATCACAACATCTTTCTTTGAGAAAAAAATCATATTATGTTTATAAACACGTACAACACTTAAGACCTTCAGTATATCAATATGTGGAATTAAATTATGGAATGGATTAAGCAAAGCAATCAAACAATGTACTAATATGATACACTTCAAGAAACTCTTCAAACTTAAAGTGTTTACAAAGTACAATGAAGAAGAACCATGACAAACATTCTCAATTTATTTCATCCATCCATTCATTCATTCTTAAAGTAATCTTACTTATCTCACCATATGAAATATGACTTACTTCACCAATTATTATTATTAAATTCTTACTATTATTTATTTATTTATTTTTATTGTAATTACTTATGGAGTTTATTGTGAAAAAATTGTGAACAGGAAGTGAACAAAAAGTTTTGCAACTGTTATGTAAAGAAAAGGGGTAGGATTAAATAAGCTCTGCTTCTTCCTACTCCTTTTCGAACATGTTGAAAAGAAACTGGAAATTGTGATGTATCATGTTGTATGCTTGCATGTTCGAAATAAACTCAAACTCAAACTCAAACTCAAATATGTCCCTGGACACATGAGGACTTTGAATATGACCAATGTATGATCCTGTAACTACTTGGTATCGGATTGATACCCAAATTTGTGACATCATCCAAAACTAATGTAAAGTATCAAACAACAGAAGAATAAATGATTATTACATTTAAAAAAAAAGTGTAGACAGAACATGTTAAAAGAGAAAGTAAGCAGATATTAACAGTAAATGAACATGTAGATGAATAATTAATTTTTTACCACTTGTCCTTAATAATGTTGACAAAATAATAGAATGATAAATGACACAATATGTTACTGCATAAGTCAGCAGACTAATTAGGAGTGTTTACTTACTACTAAAAGACAAGTTATCTTGTGTGTTCACTATTTTATTTAAGGACTAAATTGCAATAAGTATTATAATATATTTTATTATATATTTTATCAAGCATTACAGCAGCATCATAACATTTTGGCAACACCATTAATATCCCAATATTTTGGCGATGGTAACAATAGTATCATTATATTTTAACAAGTATAACCACAGGTATATAATATATATAATATTTTAATATCTAATATAATAATATTTTCTCAATGATAGTATAACGGCTCTGTACTAGTGTTGTCCCGATACCAATATTTTGGTACCGGTACCAAAATAATTTCGATACTTTTTGGTACTTTTATAAATAATGGGGACCACAAATTATTGGCTGTATTTTAACAAAAAATCTTAGGGTACATTAAACAGAAACATATGTTTAATGTACCCTAAGACTTTTTGCTAAAATACAGCCAATACTGCAATTTTCGATACTTTTCGTTACTTTTATAAATAATGGGGACCACAAAAAATTGCATTATTGGCTGTATTTTAACAAAAAATCTTAGGGTACATTAAACAGAAACATATGTACTTTTATAAGTAATGGGGACCACAAAAAAATTGTATTATTGGTTGTATTTTAACAAAAAATCTTAAGGTACATTAAACATATGTTTCTGTTTAATGTACCCTAAGATTGGCTGTATTTTAACAAAAAATCTTAGGGTACATTAAACATATGTTTCTGTTTAATGTACCCTAGGATTTTTTGTTAAAATACAGCCAATAATGCAATTTTTTTGTGGTTCCCATTATTTATAAAAGTACCGAAAAGTATAGAAAATCGCATTATTGGCTATATTTTAGCAAAAAATCTTAGGGTACATTAAACATATGTTTCTGTTTATACATTAAACAGAAACATATGTTTAATGTACCCTAAGATTTTTTGTTAAAATACAGCCAATAATGCAATTTTTTTGTGGTCCCCATTATTTATAAAAGTACCAAAAAGTATCGAAAATCGCATTATTGGCTGTATTTTAACAAAAAATCTTAGGGTACATTAAACATATGTTTCTGTTTATACATTAAACAGAAAAATATGTTTAATGTACCCTAAGATTTTTTGTTAAAATACAGCCAATAATGCAATTTTTTTGTGGTCCCCATTATTTATAAAAGTACCGAAAAGTATCGAAATAATTTTGGTATCGGGACAACACTAGTACAGAGCCGTTATACTATCATTGAGAAAATATTATTATATTAGATATTAAAATATGATATATATTATATATCTGTGGTTATACTTGTTAAAATATAATGATACTATTGTTACCATCGACACAATATTGTGATAATGGTGTTGCCAAAATGTTATGATGCTGCTGTAATGCTTGATAAAATCCATCCATCCATTTCCTACCGCTTATTCCCTTCAAGGTCGCGGGGGGTGCTAGAGCCTATCTCAGCTACAATCGGGCGGAAGGCGGGGTACACCCTGGACAAATTGCCACCTCATCGCAGGGCCAACACAGATAGACAGACAACATTCACACTCACATTCACACACTAGGGCCAATTTAATGTTGCCAATCAACCTATCCCCAGGTGCATGTCTTAGGAGGTGGGAGGAAGCCGGAGTACCCGGAGGGAACCCACGCAGTCACGGGGAGAACATGCAAACTCCACACAGAAAGATCCCGAGGCCGGGATTGAACTCACGACTACTCAGGACCTTCGTATTGTCAGGCAGACGCACTAACCCCTCTGCTTGGTAAAATATATAATAAAATATATTATGATACTGTTGTATAATTCCCAAAATATGATTTTGTTGTCGTTGCTAAAATTTGGTCATACTATCATTAAAGCTGACCAAATATCGTAACAATATCGCCCCCCGCTTACCTAAACATCTCGCTGTCTTCAATGGTCGCGAGCCAGAAGCTATAGGAGTTAGCGTAGTAGTTGCAAGTCCCGCGGCCGTGACACTCGATGAACGGCGCACTTCGAAACTCCTCCAAGCAGGAACCGGGAGAGGCCAGAGCCTGGCCCGACCCCTCAGCACCAGCACTGGTGTGCTGCACAAGCACAACAGAAGATTGTTAGCACCGAGTGTTAGCATTCTGGAAGCAGCGGTCATGTTTTGAGCTTTTTGAACCTTTAAGGCCACCATATTTCTGGGGTTGTGTCCATCATTGGAGAAATACCCAAATAACTTTGCCTGATTGCCATCTACCATCCAAAGTCGTGACAATAACATACTGAAAATAACCACCTGAACTTGTTCGTCTTACCATGACGAAGGAGTATCCGATCCACAGGGAGTCCCAGCCGTAAGGACACGGTGGGATCATAATGGTCTGACTGTGGACCGCTATCACCATGGCCGGGGCTTCGCACACCGCGCACCTGTAAACAAATAAATGTGATGCCAGCACTGAAGAACAAGAGGGCAGAGAGGCGTGGCCCACCTGCTGATGAAGGGTTTGATGCTTTCCCCGGTGATGGGCGCCATGCTCATGGGCATGGGCTCGGGCGAGGTGAGCCAGTACGAGTAGTCGTTACGGGAGGCGAAGTTGCACACGTTGTTGATGTTACAGAACAAGAAGGGCATCGGACTGAACTTCCTTAGACAGCTACCTGCCGTACCTAAAAAAAAAAGAAGGGATATTAAAAAAAAAAATCCTCCTCAGAAAAGCACTTTCTTCACATTTTCTTGACCTATCTACGGTTCTCACCAAGATCCTGCCCATGGGAGCGTTCGTTGCCTTGCACGTACAGCAGAGAGTAGCCGTCATAAATGGGCGAGGTGCCTTCGGGACAAACTGGAATGTCCACATTTTGGCTGTGACGAGTCACCAAGAACCCGTGATCCATTGAGGAGGGGCCAGGTGGTCCCAGTTGTCCGGGAACGCCATCAGGTCCTGAAGGGCCAGGATACCCTCTTGGTCCTAAAGGAATGATTTGTTAATAATTTTGGGGACATGATTACACACTGCTTGTATGGTCTTCTAACCTTCAGGCCCTTGGAGACCAGGTTCTCCTTTGGATCCTGGTTGACCATGATATCCAGGGAGGCCATCTTCTCCTTTTGGCCCCTTTTGGCCAGTCACACCTGGGAAAATGAACAACAAACAGGTTATTAATGTAGGTGCAGACCTTCAAAAGGATTACTCTGGATCATCACCCTGTAGTCCTTTCTGTCCTGGGAACCCAGATGGGCCCTGTGGTCCTGTTAAGCCTGCAATACCCTGTTGACCAATGTCTCCTTTGATAAAGGTATGTGGGCCAGGTGGACCAGGAGCACCGAGGTTACCTGAAATACAGTAGAGGACATTTTGCAATTACTTTAATTGATACTACTGTACAGCTATACTGTAGGCATGACTCTGAAATTAATGGTGGATGTCCCTCATCTTATGTTTGTTTCTCGTACCCTTTTCCCCTGGAAATCCTCTGTCTCCAAGTTCTCCCTTAAATCCCAGGTCCCCGAAAGTACCCTTTGGGCCTAGATAGTCACAATAACACAACACCAACGGAACACTTTCTTTAGACAATGGTTTCTTTCATAGATAAGACCAAGATAGTGTTTCACTCACCTGGGAAGCCGGGAACACCCGGAAATCCCCGCTCACCTTTGGGACCATGAACCCCAGGAAGACCAGGTTGTCCCTGCACACAAAGCACACACAGCTGAATATGACAATCTGTAGCTTTTCTACAACTCAACATTGTTCCTCAATCCAGCATTTACTGCACATCTACTGTGTCTAGTTACATACATTGAATCCTGGACCTCCGAGGTCACCCTTTTGTCCTGACTCTCCCTGGAAACCTGGCGGACCCTGGTCTCCTTTGTCTCCCACCTGCCCGTCTCGTCCCGGCACACCAGAAGCTCCTGGAGCTCCAATGTTTCCTTTTTAAAAAAGTGAAGAGATACAGACTGCTGTCTTCTAGTTGACAAGAAATGTTCCTCGTAAATTGTGTACATTGAATGAATACCTGGTTCTCCAGGTTGTCCTGCATTGCCCCGATCTCCTTTGGGACCCTCAAGAGAGATTCCTGGGAATCCGGATTGACCTGGCTCACCCTGCCGTCCTTGTAGGCCTGTAAGTCCCTTGTCACCTTTGATACCAGGGACACCAGGATAACCTGGGGCGCCGGGAATGCCAGGATCACCACTGTCACCTGAAGATCAGGACACACAAGCGATATCCTGACAGTCAAACCTATTTTATTGTCCGGTATATCTAAATGATTAAGATGAATTGTACCTTTGCTACCAATCTCTCCGGGGGCCCCCGGAATACTTAGGCCAGGTAAACCTGCAGTGTAGAATTATAGTCAATATATATTCTCAGTGGTTTTGAATGAGAATTCTTCCAATTGATATTTCTGGTTGTCGGATTTGTTCAGTCGGACTGGTTGTGTGATTTCCTTTAGGACGCTAAAATGCAAACACTGATCATTCTTGTGCCATACAAACCTGGATCTCCTCTCTCCCCAGACGATCCAGGTATGCCATCTACACCGGCTTCTCCTTTCTCTCCAGGAGTACCAGGTGCCCCCTGCAAACCACCCTCACCTGGTAGGGGGGACATTCAGTACTTCAGTTAAACGATAGCAAAATATGCTTGTGAGGGCATTCCAACAATAACACGTTACTTACCGGGCCGACCATCAAAACCAGGCTCCCCCGGAGATCCTGGTAGCCCTGGAACACCTTTCACACCAGGTATGCCAGGCTGGCCTACATAGATTACATGCACAGATTGTCAATGAAATTAGGAATCACCACAGATGAAATAGTCCTGGATTTTGGAGCGACAACACAAAGTGAAATCTGACCTGGAGTGCCAAGGAATCCTTTATCTCCTTTAGTTCCTTCAGGTCCTGGCATGCCAGGTGTTCCTATTTGACCCTTCTGACCCCTGTCCCCCCGTAGTCCTGGGAATCCCGGTTGGCCTGGTGTACCCTAAGAGAGGAAGCCAATACAGTGACATTAAGAGCTAATAAGTACAATAACAACATGTCAAGGTAGTTTGGGTCTCAGACAGGGACCACATTGTTAAATAAAGACCAAATAATTTGCATAACTTTCAGATATTATACAATGAATAAAACTATAATTGAAGACAGTAGATTACCCTTTCTCCTGGAAATCCTGGGAGACCAATACCTGGCTCACCAGGTGATCCCAGTTCTCCTTTCTCTCCATCCGTGCCTCTGAAACCAGGATGTCCCGGTGTACCTATATCTCCTTTAACACCTTTCAGACCAGTTGAACCTGAGCTCACACACAACAAAAAACATATATAAAACAACAGTTCTTGTCCGAATTAAGTTCTCCAGAAATCACATTCCAATAAAATATGTTACAGGTCTACTCAGATTTGCAGTTTGCTTACCCGGTATTCCCATTTCTCCCGCAGAACCCTTCTGACCTGGTGGACCCATACTGCCTAGTTCTCCAGGAATCCCACTGTCTCCTTTATCACCTGAGACACATTGACCAAAGACAACCTTTAACCAGAGGTTCCACGGTAAAACATTTAGTTTATTAATGTATTGTAATCCCACCACCAAAACAAACATGTATGGATTTAAGTAGTCACCTGGCTGTCCCGGTAAACCAGGTTCTCCATTTTTGCCTGGCATTCCAGGATCTCCAGGTAGTCCACGATAACCTTTCTGTCCTGTCACTCCAGCGTTTCCTAATAAGCGAGACAACAATCTTATGTGTGAGACTTGAGTGAACTTCCATGTTTCATGTTTTTCCGAAGGCGTTCCCACCTGGGTCGCCAATGTCTCCCTTATCCCCCCTCATTTTCACCATGTCGACTTTACTCATGTTCCCTGGAGGTCCTTGAGGACCTTGCTCTCCCCTCTCTCCTTTTGCTCCAATTTGTCCAATTAGTCCTCGTAAACCAGGAACACCGGGATCACCTGAGAAAGATGTTAAAAAAGACAATATTCTGTTTTGTTGTTAAATATTATTTACCAGAACTTCAAGGAGTATCACCCTAAACCCGATTTCTGAAGGCTCCCCATCCCACTTCTGACACCATTTTTCACAGAAGCATCCTAAACCAAAGAGATTGGCAGAATCCAAGTGCTTCAAACACTAGCAGAACACACGACCTGTTGAAGGCGTTCTTCATACCGAGCAGATCACAGCATGTCCTCACTACTACTCTTCCCACTTCTCAGAGCATTTTCAAACCACCGCCCCAAAAAAACCTTTGACTTAGACTGAAACACATTCAAATAAACTTTTAATGATTCGTCACCTGTCAAGCCTTGACCTCCAGGTAAACCTGGTGATCCCTGAAATCCTGGCGATCCTGGGGTCCCAATGACTCCCATTTCACCTTTGGAACCTGGCCAAAAAACGCAGGTAAGGGAAATTACTGTAACTCACAAAGAGCAATCTATTTGTTAAAACGTGTTTCTCACCTTGCTGTCCTATCTGTCCATCCCTTCCTGGAAAGCCTGGTGTTCCTGGCAGTCCTTTAACACCAGGGACTCCCGGGAACCCAGAGACTCCTTTTTCTCCTTGAGGCCCTGGCATGTCGAGGCCAGGTGGACCTGGATAGCCCTGCTCTCCTTTTTCACCTTCCCTACCTACACAAAATCCAGTATTTAGTTTACCAGAACTCTATCATAGGGCAAAATAAAAAACCTTATTGCATCCAAATGTGTAAAATAAAATACCCAAAATATTTTACATACCAAATGGACCAGGCTCTCCAGGCAGTCCTTGTGGTCCAGGGGCACCTGGCAAGCCGTTTCCTGGAGCTCCTGGTAACCCTACCACTCCAACAGGTCCAACACGGCCCATGCTACCTAAAACCCAAATAAAACAATGTCTGGGTCGTTCAACTAGATAGCATGACCAGAGTATGCATAACATTGGAACCATCCAGTGATACCTTTGATTCCTTGAGGTCCTGGTGGTCCTGTCTGGCCTTCTCTCCCAGGAATACCTGGCAGTCCCAAGCCACCTTTCTCTCCTGGGAAGCCAATAATACCAGAGGTACCCTTTGAACCTTTTGGTCCTGGGAGACCCATTCCTGGTTCACCCTGTTAGGTAATGGTAGAGGATTTAGGCTAATTTCTGTACAGAATATCATATGTGACCTAATCAGTAATTTGTTCGAAGATCATTAAATTAATACGCACTTTTTGTCCATGTGGACCAGGCTGTCCAAAAATACCATCCTGTCCGGGTCTTCCTGGCTCTCCGGACAATCCGGGAGCACCTGGAATTCCACTGATTCCTGGAAATATAGAGCTCCATTTGAACATTTTCATGGGTCTGAAGGTATCCGGTGCATGTCTTTGGTACTGTATGACTAGTTACGGAAAAATTGAAATAGTGGAATACTATACCTTTGGGACCAGTCGGGCCAGGAAATCCAATTCCAGGAAAACCTTGATCACCTTTCTGACCAGGAAAACCTGGTACTCCAGCGTCTCCTTGGAGACCTCTGTCCCCTGCAGCCAACAACAAGCTCTGATCAAATAGATTTTATTTCTGCAAATTCTTGACAAATGACAAATATGACATAGTCCCCCTAATACTTGGTCAAACGCCAATCAAAAAGAAAACATCCCAAGGAAAGAAGGTTTGAGCTTACCTAGCAGTCCATCTCTGCCAGGCTCCCCACGTGGTCCAGGTATACCTTGCGCTCCAGGGGTGCTCACGCCTGTACCTGGCTCACCTTTGGCACCTAGACACAAATAATACATTTTGCATGTGTGTTTACGAACCTTGTACAAATGAGTATAAATATTCATGAGACTAATCGCTCACCAGGTACTCCAGGGGATCCGGGGATACCTGGAGTCCCGTGACTTCCCTTGTCCCCAGGCACCCCTGGTCGGCCATAGCCTGGCACACCTGAAGGACCCCTCTCCCCTGGAGGGCCTACACGACCAGGGTCTCCGATTGGTCCATGATCACCCTTGATGCCGCCTCTGCCCTAAAAGCAAAGTCATCAAGTAGAAAGAACACTCAAACAAAACACTAAAACTGTTCAAAGAACGCTTTTCTTACAGGTTCTCCTTTGTGGCCGGGCACACCCGGTAGGCCATCCCTCCCAGGTTTCCCATCCAGGCCTGGTTGTCCTGGTGAACCGGCGAAACCGGGCAAACCTTTGTCTCCTTTCAGACCTGAAGCAATGAAAATGTCTCCGGGCGCTCCAACTGCACCTGGTTCCCCAATCAAACCGGGACTGCCATTGAGGCCCTAAATACAGGTAAAACATATATTTTATATACACCCCTCTTTCTCCTATACATTTGTATTGATGCTACTTACAGTTCTTCCAGGTGTTCCAGGGAATCCTGACTGACCCTTGCCTCCTTTGCTTCCCACTAGACCAGGAGGACCTTTTGACAGACAGAGACTACTTCAGCTGAGGTGATTGAACAAAATGTCCATCTGTACATTCCTTCTCTGTACTGTTTGTCCACGTTTATGCCATGTCATGATAACTTGTCTTGTAATTGGTCTTATACGACATAAACCAAATTGACACACCTCGCTCTCCTTTAAGGCCCTGGGGTCCAGGTAATCCAGCGGGGCCAAACCCTTCGCACTGAACACAAGTGTCTCCTTGGTCACCTGCATACAAAATATAATTGTAAATATTATAGGAGTCAATAAAATAATTTTATTTCACTGGGTCAACCTTTCTGTCCCAGTTCTCCTTGA